>NW_015584820.1:0-272 GCF_001515605.1 Sinocyclocheilus anshuiensis | reverse complement strand
TGGATCAAGAACGTCTTCGAGCAATCAGTTGCGAATTTGTAGTCAGTGTCCCATCAGCGAATCATATGGGTGGAGTCTGGGAACGCCAGATTCGAACAATCAGAAGCATCCTGACCACAATGCTAGACAAGCCTCCTAGCAGACTTAACACCACGACTCTTAGAACATTTCTTTATGAGACAATGGCCATAATCAACAGCAGACCATTGAGTGTTGAACATCTTCACGATCCTACCGGTCCAGAACCCCTCACTCCCAATCACATACTAACC
>NW_015584819.1:0-272 GCF_001515605.1 Sinocyclocheilus anshuiensis | reverse complement strand
GTTTAGTTACTTTGATTTTACCTCGTTGCTGAGGAAGATAATGAAGTGATCTAGTATCCATGTTATTTTATTAATAAAAGTCGCAGGGCAGCACTGACAATATGCTTCTGTGTGTGCGCAGTGCGATCTGCAATCTCCGATCTCTCTTCCTCTCACTGTGTTTATGTGCGAGTGGTGTGTGTGTGCATCAATTAAAGCAATATCATTAATAAAGAACGGTAATATAGAACTGGCTTGGAACTACATGGAATGAATGAAAGTAAAATACTAAG
>NW_015584818.1:0-272 GCF_001515605.1 Sinocyclocheilus anshuiensis | reverse complement strand
GGGGACAGAAGACGCTCTCGGCTGCGGGAAGCCATATCGGTCAGGCTGGACTCACTGGCGCGACTGGAGCTACTGCTGAGTTCACTGAGGGCCTTCTTCAGCCGCGCCACCTCCGTCTCAAATGTGCTCAGCTTGTCTCGTAGCACTGTCACCTACAGACACAGAGAGGGAAATATCAAAGCCACTAGAAGGCAAGCCTGCAACCATCTGGCAGTCTGGCAGTACGAGGGAAAGGAGACCAGAGGCCGTTTTTTTAATGGATGTCAATGGAG
>NW_015584817.1:0-272 GCF_001515605.1 Sinocyclocheilus anshuiensis | reverse complement strand
CAAGGCGGAGCCGGAGGGACGAGGGAGCCCGGTGGAGCAGGTGGCTCGTCGTGTGACGGTGGAGGCGAGGGAGCTAGGAGCCGAGGTGGAGACGCTGGGTCTACGGGCCGAGGCGGAGTCCGGTCCTCAGAGCCTGGAGGCGGAGGTGAGGGATTCTCCAGCCATGGCGATGCTGGAGGGTGGCAGACCTGCGGCTTTCTCCCTCGTGGCTGGCATTGTCGCCAATGTTTTTGGCTACTTACAGATATGCGACTTGCTAAGATTTAAAACCC
>NW_015584816.1:0-272 GCF_001515605.1 Sinocyclocheilus anshuiensis | reverse complement strand
ATGTATTCAATATATTACATGGCTTAAATGGAGAATACTAAAATACTAAATGCAGATACTACAGAATTTTCCCCCCATTTGTCTTACACTCATGTCTTTCTTTGTCTTTTTCAAATACAAAAACTATTTTCCTGTAGCTGTATCTATATGAACGCTGTCGCTCACTAGTATTGTAATAATGGCTAATTTATCTAATTAGAGCCACTGGAATAAAAGTCAGCCATACATATTTGGGTCCTCTGCGTCATGTATCCTAGATACCAAGGTAACGG
>NW_015584815.1:0-272 GCF_001515605.1 Sinocyclocheilus anshuiensis | reverse complement strand
TGCGTGCGTGCGTGCGTGCGTGCGTGCGTGTGTGTGCATGCGCGAGATCTGAATGGAGTCTCTGATGAAACCTTGAGTTCAGTTCTGATGTTCTGTGTCGGTTTGTGACAGGTTGTGAAAATCCTCCGCTTGTACACACCAGTGAATGAGTTTGAGGAGAGAGTGTGTATATCATTCATAAAGTCTGTACAGGTGAGTAATTTCTCAATGTTTTTAAATGTATTTTCAGTCAGATATTGTTCGATTTACATAGTAAAACACTTCTCCATCCT
>NW_015584814.1:0-272 GCF_001515605.1 Sinocyclocheilus anshuiensis | reverse complement strand
TAGCCTCACTCTCATGTTGTTTCAAACCTGTATAACTAACTTTACATTTTAGAACAATAAAATAAGATATTTCGATAAATGTCTGTGTTTTGTTGTCCATACAATGGAGGTCTATGGTCAATAAAACTTTGGCTGCCAACATTTTGTGTTCCAAGGAAGGAAAAAACGTCAAGGAGGGTCTGAATGAAAGGAGAGTGAGTAAATTATGACACAAATTTTATTTTTGGGTGAATGCAAGTCCATGTGATATTTCCGTTTTATTGTCCACCAGG
>NW_015584813.1:0-272 GCF_001515605.1 Sinocyclocheilus anshuiensis | reverse complement strand
TTGAAAATGGTCTTAGGTCTCGCATTAGTGAGGTCACTTCAACCCACAGACTTTAAAAACAACCTGCAGCAACAATGAAAAAAAAAAGCCCAATTCTTAAAAACACTGGAAGACGTCACGCAGCACGGAGTCATACGGAAGTAAATACAGAGAACATTTAAAGTAAGTGATTATGCATTTATTTATAGCAGGGGTCACAAAACTTGGTCCTGGAAGGCTGGTGTCTTAGAGTTTAGCTCCAACCCTAATTAAACACACCTGAACTAGCTAAT
>NW_015584812.1:0-272 GCF_001515605.1 Sinocyclocheilus anshuiensis | reverse complement strand
TCATTACACTTTATTTGCTCTGTTTTATTTTGTGAAACCTTATATAATCGGAATAACCGTTTATAAAAGCAATAAGCCCAGTGGAGCCGTGGTTTACAGTGAATTTAAAACAGCTAAGGGGGTTTTAGGCGCTTCGCGTCGTGCCTTAGCTGTTTGAAATTCACTGTAAACCAAGGCTTCTTGGGGCTTATTGCTTAATTTTACAGTCACTGTTATAGAGTCACAGTCACAGTTGTCGTTGCTAGGAAACGCTTGTTTTGTTTACTGTGTGG
>NW_015584811.1:0-272 GCF_001515605.1 Sinocyclocheilus anshuiensis | reverse complement strand
CATTCAGCTTAATCCCTTCTCTCTCAAAGTAATTTCTAATATAAGATTCTTTGTCAGCATCAGTCACCACATCTTTTGGAAACCCCGAACTCTCCTGTTTGAACTGTAAAAATGTTTTAACATAATCACAGAACAGTGTTTCTGATCTCTGGGGAAAAAGCCAGACCTCATGCAAATTGACTACAACATAGCCTTTTTCAATAGCTTTTAGCACCTCGATGCTTACCCAACAACCACTGATGGCTCTTTCCTCATCTGTGTGCATACAGGGG
>NW_015584810.1:0-272 GCF_001515605.1 Sinocyclocheilus anshuiensis | reverse complement strand
TTTAATAGGGAGCCAGTGCAATGTTGACAGAACCGGGCTAATATGTTCATACTTCTTGGTTCTAGTAAGAACCAGCTGCTGAATTTTGAACCAGCTGGAGTTTGTTAATTAATCGTGTAAAGCAACGACCCAATAAGGCATTCCAATAATCTAGCTTCGAGGTCATGAACACATGAATGTAATGTTTTTGCATTTGACATTGAGAGCATAGGTCGTAATTTAGATACATTTTAAGATGGAAAAATGCAGTTTTACAAATGCTAGAAACATGG
>NW_015584809.1:0-272 GCF_001515605.1 Sinocyclocheilus anshuiensis | reverse complement strand
ATGGAGAAAGACTGAGAAACAATGCAGACATGAAAAATCTGCCATCAGAGGCAGAGAGGAAGATAACTGCATCCCGAGTCAAAACTCCGATGCCCCACCAGATCCTCCTCACCAAGTAACAGACCGGAAGCCAAAACTTTTTTAACTGACTGATGATATCAGAGACTTTTATCTCTTCCCTCGTGGGCAGGTATTGCATATACAATGATCACTACAGAGACCGCCTCAGATTTTGATTTGTCATATTAATTTGCAACTTGATAATTCACTGG
>NW_015584808.1:0-272 GCF_001515605.1 Sinocyclocheilus anshuiensis | reverse complement strand
CGAGAGTGTACAGTTTAATGTGGCAGATCAGCTCTCAAAACATCTGAGCAGGTATCCTGCAGCTGTGACAGACCATCTGCAGTCACTTGATCTCTCCCTGAACATTGATGGGCTGCCAATGTTCAAAAGCTCAAACGTATCCCTCTGGCCAGTTCTCTGTTCCATAAACTTGTCTCCAGAATGTATTTTCCCCCTGTGCATATCCACTGCTGCTTCCAAACCCAAAACACCAAACTTTGCCTCTGACACTGTTCAGCAATTGGCAGAACTAA
>NW_015584807.1:0-272 GCF_001515605.1 Sinocyclocheilus anshuiensis | reverse complement strand
CAGTACAGTACAGTACGGTACGATTCGGGACCGAACACCCTGATCCAGCTTGCGTTTCCACCACCAACAGTACCCTTACTTGATAGGCGTGGTGTAGCGATCAACGATAAAGCGCAACAATAGCCATTTCTCAATATGACATAAAGCACAACTCTAAAACTCAGTTTTAATAAACAATAACAGCCATTATGAAAGTATAAGTACAAAGTATAAGAGGCTTATATAAAAGGAAATAAAGACAAAAGCAAACAATTCAGTCAAACGTATGCTAC
>NW_015584806.1:0-272 GCF_001515605.1 Sinocyclocheilus anshuiensis | reverse complement strand
CCAGCCAGCTAGCCAGACGGTGTTGGGAGACTTCCCTCATAGTCAACACAGACCTTTGCTCACCCCCATAGGACTCCAATTGCCGATCATCCACGGCTCATACAAGAAGCACTGGAACTTCCGTAAAGCCGACTGGGAGAGGAGTGTTGTAACCATCCCTTCTCACTGCATCCCAATCGAGGAGGCTTACCAACACTTCCAAGGAGCAATTTTCAGTGCTGCTACTTCAGCCATCCCCCGTGGCTGTAGGCCAGTCTACACACCGTGCTTGG
>NW_015584805.1:0-272 GCF_001515605.1 Sinocyclocheilus anshuiensis | reverse complement strand
GTCGCGGATAAGTTCTCTGCTCCACACAAGTACTTCTTTAAAGGAGGAATTTGAGAAAGAATTTGGCCAACGTGGAGTGCCTGCTTCTGTTGTTACTCGATGGAATTCGACTTTCCGACAGCTGAAGTCCTTGCTTAGCTGTGACTACCAAACTTTGTGCAAGGTTTTGGATGTTAGAGGGCACAGAGAGACTATTTTCACTCTAAGAGAGTGGGCTCAGATTAAAGAACTGGTCAGCATTCTGAAGCCCTTTGCTGATGCCACTGATCTCA
>NW_015584804.1:0-272 GCF_001515605.1 Sinocyclocheilus anshuiensis | reverse complement strand
TTAATGACAGAACTTTCATTTTTGGGTGAACTATCCCTTTAAGGAAAGCTGTCTTTGGGTTACAGGAAAACACCATTATAGAATCTGCATTGATATCCAGTGAGCTCTCAATAAGACCTGCTTGGTATTTGATTTACAGGTCTGAGGTTTTCAGGCAAAGTATAGGGTGCTCTTGCCAATATATATCGCCATCCATGGCCACAATAACTCTCCTGTGCCATTTCAAATAGACTCTGCTGCAGCTGCTCTACATGTGTCAAGTGCATTTTGTG
>NW_015584803.1:0-272 GCF_001515605.1 Sinocyclocheilus anshuiensis | reverse complement strand
TGTAGACATTACTATCTGTCACAGTGTTGCCAAGTCCGCGGTTTTTCCGGGGAATTGGGCTACTTTTGCCGCGGGTTGTTTTTCATGTCCGCGGGTTGAAGCGATCCCAATAAACCGGGCATAGCCTACACTGTGCGATTTTCGTCCGATTTTGAGCCGAATGCTGACTCGTGTGTCGGGCCGAATTTCAGCTTTGTCGTGCAGTGTACAGGGGGAAAGGAGAAGTCATAAGTCTCTCCCGACAGGCAATCGGACGGTCGGATGAATTTCTG
>NW_015584802.1:0-272 GCF_001515605.1 Sinocyclocheilus anshuiensis | reverse complement strand
ATTTAAGGGGGTCTGAATACTTTCCGTACCCACTGTATATGCACCCATATAACAATGATAATCAGTTATATTTACCTATATATATTTTTTGATATAAGTTTTGGTCAGTGTTGGATATTTATTTTGCAAGCTCATTTCCCATATCAAGTGAGCGACTCATGCATTGACAGATCACAAAACCCAAAATCTAAAATAGAGAAATTTAAATGCAACACTTTTGACACAAAAAAAGTTTGAAGCCATTAATCTTTTAAAACTAAAATCACTTTTTT
>NW_015584801.1:0-272 GCF_001515605.1 Sinocyclocheilus anshuiensis | reverse complement strand
TATATTATGTAAACAAAAACCTTTATTTTGGATGCGATTAATCACTATTAATCATTTGACTGCACTAATATATATATATACAGTATAATCCTGTTGTCACAATAACAAATCTCAATCGGTTCAGTCAGTGTAGCTGTTTCTATTGGTATCTGTTGTCTCAAACCCAGCCTTGTTTCCCATATTGTCTTTAAAGTATCAATACCTCATGTACAGTTTCGATATCACTCAGTAGATTACAGTAGAATGTGCTTCACTTATCAGTAAATCACATG
>NW_015584800.1:0-272 GCF_001515605.1 Sinocyclocheilus anshuiensis | reverse complement strand
CCAATGGAAGTTCTCACAAGTTTAAATAAATGACTTTACATTTCCACCATTTATTACACACAGGCAGTAACTCGTTGGCTGTCAAGATCTGAATCAGGTGTGAGTGGACCTGAAAAAGCAGATTCAAGATCGCACATCATGCAGTTTACGTCAGAGCTGAAATCCTGTTCAAAGGTGTGTTGCTATTTCATTTGTCTTATAGTACAATTGTATCTTGTAGTGTGACATTCATGAAACTTTGGTAACAAGCTTGTAACAACATGCAGTTTTAT
>NW_015584799.1:0-272 GCF_001515605.1 Sinocyclocheilus anshuiensis | reverse complement strand
CTTCCCCCATTTAGGTGTTGCCACTGAATAAATCAAGTGAGGTTAGTTTGTGAGGGGTGGGAGGCTGTTGTTAAAAATGTCTTTCTGTGTCCTCACCTGTTCTGATCTCTGAAACACTGGGGAAAACAAAAGAAAGAAAATCGGTACCTAATTACAATGGCATCAGCTTGTCATGACAGGAAGAATGTATTTAGAGATGCTATACAAAGAGTAAGTATGAACACACACACAATGAAAAAATATCCTCTACCTTTTCTTTCCTTCGAAAGATG
>NW_015584798.1:0-272 GCF_001515605.1 Sinocyclocheilus anshuiensis | reverse complement strand
CAGGGACTAAATATCACGTTATTGGGGTCGCTTCAACCCGCGGACGCAGGCTGCGCGTGTGGAGCGCTGCACACGGTTTTTTTTTTAATACGGACGCCATTTTAGCCGTCTATCGAAACTTGTTCACCAGAACGGAATCTTTTGCATCTCAGCGTTGTCATATTTTAACTTCTTCCCAAATAATAATTAAATTAATAAGCGACTGGCGTTACATTTGATGATCGGTACTGCAGAAATGCCAGTGAATGCACTTGTGCAGTATCATGAATATG
>NW_015584797.1:0-272 GCF_001515605.1 Sinocyclocheilus anshuiensis | reverse complement strand
GAATTATGAATCTGTTTGATCTTTTCATGTAGCTGAACTCTTCATTTTCAGTGTATCATCAGTGTCTTCGTACAGATGACAAGATATCCTGTGCAAATCATCATTTACATAAATTATACAACTATTCTTTCACCTTCTACAGGAAGAACATGAACACTCTCAGTGAGTTTTTCTACTTGTTTTCTTACTGACTTACATTGTATGAAGTCGTTCCTGGTCCAGAGAACAATGTTAGTGAATGTGACTGTGGAAATCAACAGACATGAACAGTG
>NW_015584796.1:0-272 GCF_001515605.1 Sinocyclocheilus anshuiensis | reverse complement strand
AAATGCGCGCGCATCTCAGTTGGGGAGATGCTTCAGCGGGGGTGGTGGGGTTGATTTATATGTTAGTCTGTTGGGTTTTGTTTTGCAGTCAGATGTGTTTTTTATTTCATTATACAGTTCCTTGCTGTTACCTAGTTTGGTATATATTGCTCCTTTCCTGACCATATTTGGTTTTGTGTAATGCCTCATGCCTCATCCTAGATCTGTGCCACTGTCCAATGGGGGTGATATAAATTTTATCAGTTTTAATTGTAAAGGCCTTAATAATCCTA
>NW_015584795.1:0-272 GCF_001515605.1 Sinocyclocheilus anshuiensis | reverse complement strand
TTATAGAAATTAATACTTTTATTTAGCAAGGATGCTTTAAATTGAGCAAAAGTGATGCTAAAGACATTTATAATGTTACAAAATATTTCTGTTTCAGATAAATGCTGTTCTTCTGGGTTTTCTATTCATGAATTCATCAAATTCTACTCGGCTGTTTTCAACATAATAATAATAAATGTTTTGAGCAGCAAATCAGAATATTAGACTGATTTCTGAAGGGTCATGTCACTGGAGTAATGATGCTGAAAATTCAGCTTTGAAATCACAGGAAT
>NW_015584794.1:0-272 GCF_001515605.1 Sinocyclocheilus anshuiensis | reverse complement strand
CTCAAAAAAGAAGAAACATATACGTAACAGTATTTCATGCAACTACACATTGCATTTCAAGTCTTCTAAAGTCGTACATTTGTGAGAAACAGTTAAAAATGCTTTTGCTTTGTTTTTTTCTATCATATCTTATTTGCATGATTTGAAAATGATTTGAAAACCAGTGGTACTGTGGTATCATTGAGATGCTATTTTTTCATATTTTAAATATAATCTTTTATTTTAGGAGTTTCTGTTTTCATTCAATTCAGTTTAATTAATTTTGTTGTGTG
>NW_015584793.1:0-272 GCF_001515605.1 Sinocyclocheilus anshuiensis | reverse complement strand
CCCTAGTAACGACTGTACACAAAGCAGCGCTGTGCTCATAAACGCTTTATCAGGGATTATAAGTAGGTAAAATAAAATTAAAATGACATTGATACTTTTCTGAATATAGTCCGTTTCCTTCAGAGACACATCTGAAATGTGACTGACTTTGAAATGTGCAGCGCTCAGATTTATTCAATTAAATCATAGCCTTTTGAAGTTTAATAGAGCCATATCGTGATTCTTGCATGAGTTTTGCAAATCTATTTGTGGTGGTCAATGTTGATATTGTG
>NW_015584792.1:0-272 GCF_001515605.1 Sinocyclocheilus anshuiensis | reverse complement strand
ACTTTTTTGGAAAAAAGTCGACAGGGGGGTCTGAAAAGTCGCTAAATCTAACGACAAAGTCGCTAAGTTGGCAACACTGCGCCAGCTGCTTCCTCTGGGTTTTACCTCCGGCGGATTTAGGAGCGGTTTGCTTGGTTCTTGCCATTATTCAAAAAAGAATCCTGTTGTTGATGCTAAAACATAAAAAATAAAAATCTATAAACAACGCAGTTGAAAGCCACATAGGCTTATTTAAAGGGGTCATATGATGCTGCTAAAAAGAACAGTATTTG
>NW_015584791.1:0-272 GCF_001515605.1 Sinocyclocheilus anshuiensis | reverse complement strand
TTTGAAAATGCCTATTTTGAGAGGAAGCAGAAACACGCTGTTTTCATGCATGTATCTTTAATAAATGCAAATGACCTGCTGCTCCCCGCCCCCTTTTCCAGAATAGGGCTGTTCCTTTTACAGCTCGTAAATCAGATCAGCGGCGGACTAGCCATCTGGAGCACCAGGAAATTTCCCGGTGGGCCGCTGTACAATGTGGGCTGGTCCATTGCGTAAATGTAAAGAATGAATTACAGTAAATATAAGTAGCCTATCCCTCCATCAGCCCAGAC
>NW_015584790.1:0-272 GCF_001515605.1 Sinocyclocheilus anshuiensis | reverse complement strand
GCGCTGCATTTGAGTGATGAAGAGCTGGTTTTAGTTACTGGTTTTAATTACAAAATGCTGTAAACTAATAAATAATCACGAATCGAATGCTCATAATTTGTATATTTTGTATCTTTAATCTGTTCACTGAAAATATAAATAAATGCAACTGTTATTGAGAGCGGTGTACATTATTGAAGAATGTTTTTGTTTTTGAGGAACTGATTATAGTTCTAAAATTTAACACCGGTTAACATTTATTAAACCATAGATCTAGAAAAAAATGCTTTGTG
>NW_015584789.1:0-270 GCF_001515605.1 Sinocyclocheilus anshuiensis | reverse complement strand
TGTGTGTGTGTGTGTGTGTGTGTGTGTGCGCAGCGGGGAAACACACGGCCAGCACACACCATCTCTCCGCTCTGGTGACTCCGGCCGGACGCTCGTTCATTTGCGCGGCTCAGCAGACGCTCACACTGATCTCCAGCGACCATCAGAAGGGAATCACCGTCTCCATCTACGACATTCAGATTCAACCCTTCGACATCAAGAGCGACTTCGTCTTCAGTGAACGTGAGCGCCTCACACACACACACACACACACACACACACACACACACA
>NW_015584788.1:0-272 GCF_001515605.1 Sinocyclocheilus anshuiensis | reverse complement strand
CACAAGTAATCCACACCACTCCAGTCCATCAGTTAACATCTTGTTGAAAAGCTGCATGTTTGGAAGAAACAAATCCATCATTGGATTTAATGGTGTATCACAAGATAACTTTTTCACTGGAGAAATCAATATTATCGACAGAAGACTCAAATTTTAACCAGACGCAACAGTTTGAAGTTAATAAAAAAAGGTTGTAATGATGGATTTGTTTCTTACAAACATGCACATTTTTTGTTTTACAAGACATTAACTGATGGACTGGAGTGGTGTGG
>NW_015584787.1:0-272 GCF_001515605.1 Sinocyclocheilus anshuiensis | reverse complement strand
AAAATACCCATAATGCAGTGCATATTACAGTAGTTAACCGTAAAAGATATATATGGTAGTTTACTGGGATTTTTTGTGGTAAGTAACAGCAAGTAAAATTACAGCAAAGTCTAACAGTGTACACTTTGATTTGAACGTAAACAACGTATCCGCGTGGCACAGCTGACAGAACAGCATACGCCATTTACGTTCAGTGGACATTCTCCAAAATGGCACTAGGGTGATGTGGAGGAGACAAATTGTTGAATAAAGTCGTTATTTTTTTTCTTTTG
>NW_015584786.1:0-272 GCF_001515605.1 Sinocyclocheilus anshuiensis | reverse complement strand
ACCACGCCCACGAGCTACTTTCGCTTTTGTTATAACAATCGTCCATGTGAGACGCGCGACATGTAAACGCCCACACCAGCTCCGTTCACAAAGCATGAGGATTCATCTAGTTCATCTCGGTTACTGTTCGTTTCTGGAAAAAGACGCGCTGAGAGGAATAACCCAGGATTTACCTCAGAAAAGGAACAAGATGTGACGCGCAACCTGTCCCAGCCGAGGAGATCATAATGAGTAAGTAATGTTTATTTTTTGCATTAGTTTACGTGTTATTG
>NW_015584785.1:0-272 GCF_001515605.1 Sinocyclocheilus anshuiensis | reverse complement strand
CTATATTACAGTTAAATCCTAATCTAATCATGACAAACTATATATATCATTGGAAAGGTCTAAGACCCCTAAATAGATATTTTACCACTGTTTTTTGTTACAAATTATGTAGAAACGGTAATAGATTAATTTATGACGAGTGCACCTCAAAACATATGCATCATAATAGGAGTTCTGACCTTTGTCACAAAAAAACTTTTTCATTTCCTTTTTACCTATCACATGTATTAGTAATCATCATAAATTATATATCATTTGAAAGCTTAAAACCT
>NW_015584784.1:0-272 GCF_001515605.1 Sinocyclocheilus anshuiensis | reverse complement strand
CTGGCAGACAGTTCAGGGCAGACTGGTAAGTCCGAGGAAGGTGGGGAGAGAATGGGCATATCCGCATATATATCTGCCTCCCAGTCTATCAAGTCCCCTTCAAAGTCCAGCAGTCCCAGATACACAATAAGCTCAACCTCAGCCATGGTGCAGTGGGCGGAGCTCCTCACTGCGCTCTTGCTTTCCAAGGCTTTTTCCCTCGTGGCCGGCATTGTAGCCGGCTCTCACACCTGGTCTGACGTCACTAGCAGCTCCGGCTCCGTGGCGATCCT
>NW_015584783.1:0-272 GCF_001515605.1 Sinocyclocheilus anshuiensis | reverse complement strand
TAACAATTAATGGCATTACAAAAACTGCATTACTCGTCATGTCACAGTTCGACCTGCATAGAACATACAATTGTCAGGGTTCGGGTTTGATCTGTCTCTTTCTGCTGCATGATCTTTTGTTTTTGTTTTTGTGATTGCACGTGCTGGTTTTACGATCAGAGTGGTGGTGCACTTGTTCGTGGTTGTTTTGTTTTCATTCACGCGTACCAGACGCACTCAGCTGATGGGAGTTTTGCAATCAGCGCGGTTGGGCACGCGTTCACAGCTGTTTG
>NW_015584782.1:0-272 GCF_001515605.1 Sinocyclocheilus anshuiensis | reverse complement strand
TGCTGTATTTTGGATCAAATAAATGCAGGCTTGGTGAGAAGCGACGACTTTAAAAAACCTAAAAAATATTACTGTTCAAAAACTTTTTACTGGTAGTGTATGTATGTATGTATGCAGGGTGCGATTTGTGAACAAACCAGAGGGGGGGGAATGTTTTGAAAACATTTTTATTTTATTTTTCCCTTTGAAAATATATCACAAATCACAGTGGAGCTATAAATATATAGATTTTTGGCAGCTGTTACAGAAACATTTTTACAATAAATATTCTG
>NW_015584781.1:0-272 GCF_001515605.1 Sinocyclocheilus anshuiensis | reverse complement strand
CTTGCTAACTAGCACGTTATTAGGAAAGGCGATTTGCAAAGATTCTTAAAAAAAACATATACTCACTTCATAGACAGCGAACATAGACGCATTTAGGTAGAACGGGGGCGCATTTCCTTCACAAACAAACGTAATCCACTGCGTCTTCAGTGGCTTAGATATCGGGAGTAAATGACAACTGCTATGTTCATTATTACACCCATCAATCACTTAGGAGACATTCTTGCCTACATCTGCTCCGGCGTCGAAACAATGGCGGACTGATGACAGCT
>NW_015584780.1:0-272 GCF_001515605.1 Sinocyclocheilus anshuiensis | reverse complement strand
TTACTTACTTACTTACTTTTATTTAATCTCATTCCTACTGTTTCAAGTACAGTCATCTTACCCCAGCTTACCTTATATCTGATAAATATATATTTGTAAATATCATGAATATGGTAATAATTTAGTTTGATAGTATATATCAAAGTACCATTCTTTTTATATGATAAGACACTATTAGCGTAATAATTTTTCATAGCAATACCTTTGTGCTTTCAAATGATATGCAATATATTTGCACTAGAAACATAAAGACTTACATAAAGACAGTTCCT
>NW_015584779.1:0-272 GCF_001515605.1 Sinocyclocheilus anshuiensis | reverse complement strand
GGCATAAAAGAAAAATGGATAATTTTGACCCATACAATGTATTGTATTTAAAAGCTGTTTTTATGCATGTTTTTGTTGCATTTACACACTTTTGACCAGCAGGAGTCACCAGCGTGTGGTGTTTTGAGCGCTTCGAAAAAGTTAGTTTCTCCCATCACTAGCCTAAACTAGTCATAGCTCTCATTGTGCATCAGTGCATGTCATGAACATTAACATGTGTCTGCTGTTCTTACGTGTGCATCCGCTCTCGGTGAAGCTGTAGTATCCGCGCT
>NW_015584778.1:0-272 GCF_001515605.1 Sinocyclocheilus anshuiensis | reverse complement strand
CAGAATGGAGCTTTTGCAGAGTTCCTCAGAAACTACTCTCTCGAGGATATCATCGAAGACGATGAAGTCACCGGTACATGGGAGAATTACTCATAAACTGAGAAATGGAGCTGAAATATGCTGTAGAAAAAAAAATATATATTTTTTTTAATAATACATATTAAAAATGTGTTTTTTATATACGTATATATATGTGACCCTGGAGCACAAAAGCAGTGTTAAGTCGTTGGGGTATATTTGTAGCGATAGCCAACAATACATTGTATGGGTCA
>NW_015584777.1:0-272 GCF_001515605.1 Sinocyclocheilus anshuiensis | reverse complement strand
TGGGTTCATTGGTGGGAATAATTTCAACATATGTTACTAAGAAAATAAATAGACATAATTAGTTGTTTTTTTTAAACATTCTATGATGACTGAGAGTAAATGTATGTCTGCTGTGTTACCTCTGCCAGATATCTTTTCTATCTCCTCTCGACAGAAATCCTCCAGTTTTTCTTTCAGTTGATAGAGGGACTTTCCCACATCATCAAAAGAGAGGAGAGAGCTGAGAGTGATGTTGGGTTCATCTCCAGATTCAGGAGATACAGCGAGGGACT
>NW_015584776.1:0-272 GCF_001515605.1 Sinocyclocheilus anshuiensis | reverse complement strand
CCCAGATGACTTAGTTACAATCAGATTTTTTTTAAACAAAATTTTGTTTGTGTGTTTTCTAGCACCGGGGAGGTTACAGAGACTCCAGTTACTACTGGGAGGTGCACTCACGGGAGGTGTCCATGTTAAAGAGGATTGGAGCAGGGTCTTTTGGGACCGTCTATAAAGGCAAGTGGCATGGAGACGTGGCTATCAAGATTCTTAAAGTGACAGAGCCCACACCGGAGCAGCTCCAGGCCTTTAAAAATGAGATGCAGGTTTTACGGTGAGTC
>NW_015584775.1:0-272 GCF_001515605.1 Sinocyclocheilus anshuiensis | reverse complement strand
CTGCGATGCGGATACATTACACAATCCTGTTGGAAAGGTCATGCGCGGTTAGAAAGAATGAAAGAAAAAGATGAATAATCATGATAAATAAACCTTGATCATCATTATAAACAGAGCTCAAGTAAAATGCAATGATAAAATATAATATTATGTAATTCCTTTACTTTTGCAATAAAGATAGTGGGTAATCGTAAAGGTCATTTGATCATCTGTAAGTGTAGCTTGGAGCAGCTATCAGTGGTGTACATGTGCCAGTCAGTCAGCTGATGAGC
>NW_015584774.1:0-272 GCF_001515605.1 Sinocyclocheilus anshuiensis | reverse complement strand
AATGATCACAAAACGATGCAGGTAGTCCCGGAACACCTCATTCATAAAGGCCTGGAATACGGAGGGTGAGTTGGCTAGCCCATACGGCATGACCCGATATTCATAATGCCCCGATGGTGTGATGAAGGTGGTCTTCCATTCATCCCCCCTCCGTATCCGGATGAGGTTGTACGCGCTGTGCAGGTCAAATTTAGTGAAAATGGAAGCACCTTTCAATAACTCGAGCACCGCTGGGACCAGGGGAAGGGGATATTTGTACAGGACGGTCTGCT
>NW_015584773.1:0-272 GCF_001515605.1 Sinocyclocheilus anshuiensis | reverse complement strand
TGTATCTTGCACTTAAAGGGTTTTTAGGGTCATGTATCTCCGTGTCCCAGCGGGACGGAGCGATGACTGAAGTTAACGTGCTGAGCAGGACTCTAGGGAGACCAGACTCAGATTGTTTTTAGCCCTCTGGATCTCCAGGGAACTAAACAAGCCTGGTCTGGTCTGAACAAAATCCATTCTTCTCAAGCCGAGCTGATGTACAGATATGTCTCTGGTTTGCTCTGCGGTTTCTCTCTAAAGATGAAGAAAACAGTTGTGGTGTTTTCTGAAAT
>NW_015584772.1:0-272 GCF_001515605.1 Sinocyclocheilus anshuiensis | reverse complement strand
GATGATCCAGAACAGAATGAAGAAGATTGAAGAGATCCAGCACTCCGTAGAGCTGAGAAAGGTGAGTGGGGGGAATTTTTTTTTAAAAGTAATGTTATAAATCATAATATTTCAGTCTGATTAATAAAGGTGCTCAATTAATTGGATAAAAAAAGACACATTTTAAGTGACATGAGGACAGTACATGAGAGAATTTTCCTTTTTTCCTTAAATCACTTTAAATAAATATGTAACAGATTGTCACAGTTATGGACTTTTTATTGTGTTTCTCT
>NW_015584771.1:0-272 GCF_001515605.1 Sinocyclocheilus anshuiensis | reverse complement strand
CCTGCTGTTTAATCTTTAAAAAAAATAAAATAAAGTGTAATAAAGAAAATATTTGATAACTTTGAATTGCAAGGAATTTAATGATTCTGGAGCCAGATTTACAAAAATATTCTTAATTCAGTTCTTTTTAACCGCAGTTTTTCTTCTGATTTTCTAACAGTTAAGAGTTAAAAATAAAGAATTTGTTGTATTCACAAAAATATTTAAGAATGTTCTGAAGAATCTTAAGATAAAACTCAATTCAGAATCTCAAAAATAATATTTTTTTCTCT
>NW_015584770.1:0-272 GCF_001515605.1 Sinocyclocheilus anshuiensis | reverse complement strand
CCCTCATTAGTTTCCTTGATTAGTCCTATGATTTAAGCCCTGTGTATTTCCATGTCTAGCGTGCTGTCTTGAACGCCGATCCCGTGTCCTACGTGTGATTCCTTTATGTCATTAAAGACTGATGATTATGATTCTCCTGCATTCTCCTCGTTCCTCACTCCTCACAGTAGGCACACCGTGACAGGTATGTAATGTCACTGTATACTTACATAATTTACAGGAGGTACATACTTTAAAATAACTATTTGTATCATTACATGACACATACATCT
>NW_015584769.1:0-271 GCF_001515605.1 Sinocyclocheilus anshuiensis | reverse complement strand
TCTTCTTTAAAGATTTTATGGAGCATTTATCATATGAAAAAGAGCAATGAGCAAGAGTGTTACAGCATTGTGTGTATGATGAATAACAGCTGGATATATATATATATATATATATATATATATATTCGGAACAGCATCACAATTGATTGATTGATTGAATTGAGAGATATTGCTTTAGTATAACAGTTCAATAAACAAGAAGTTTATTCACTTAAAAAAATTAAACAAAGAAAATAAAAGTATCAGATAAGACTTTGTATTTTATTTTTTT
>NW_015584768.1:0-272 GCF_001515605.1 Sinocyclocheilus anshuiensis | reverse complement strand
AATGTTATTAACATGTTCTAGCATGTTTAGTTATTAGGCAAATTGTTAACTTGTTTTAACACATCGCTAGCATGTTCTAGCATGTTTTATTATGTTGCTAACATGATATAGCATGATGTTAACGTGTTTTAGCAAGTTGATAGTATGTTTTAACATTATTTAACGTTTAGATAACGTTTTATTATGTTGTTAACATGATTCCGTTGACATCATAGTGTTGAGACTGTATTAGTTAAGATTTATTGGCAGCTACTGATTCAGGACTTCTATCT
>NW_015584767.1:0-272 GCF_001515605.1 Sinocyclocheilus anshuiensis | reverse complement strand
AATTATCCTGTGTTTAAAAGCCCTAGTCCTTTCAGTCAGTGTTTTGTCGGTTCTGAACTTCCTTCCATGTGTTCCTGTGTCTCCTACGTTCCCCGTGTGATTGGATTATTAAAAGACTGTGATATTGAAGAACTCCTCGTTTCCTCGTTCCTTGCTTCCCTAGTGTGTTGTGACAGAAGAACCGACCGAAACAGTTACCTCCGTTTGTACCCTCTGTTTTGCTTCTCTTTTTTACTCAGTTTTTTGTTTCCGTTGTGTGTTCCCCATGGATC
>NW_015584766.1:0-272 GCF_001515605.1 Sinocyclocheilus anshuiensis | reverse complement strand
TAACCAATTTGAATTTTATTCTTGTCATTATGTATCCAATTTGAAAAACTATTCTTGTCACTATCTCTATATTTTGAAATAAAAGACCGAAACGTGACGCTTGTACGTGTTATTCTTTTGCGGAGGGTTGAAACGTTGACATGTCTGAGCTCATGAAAAAGTTTATTACACTCCGGCCAACCCCGGATCTTTAGGAGGTAAAAAACGGTTCAAAGATGCAGTCTTACAGGATACCGGCATCCGTCTGAGCGATAAACAGGTCTCAGACTGGT
>NW_015584765.1:0-272 GCF_001515605.1 Sinocyclocheilus anshuiensis | reverse complement strand
GTGTGTCACAGCTTTCCCTGTCAAACAAATAAAACATCTGAATATCAGCTGGGGTCGGGAATGTTGAGGCTTTCTCCCTCCGTGTCTCGCGCTGCTCAGCAGTAGCAGCACTGATCGGCGCATGCGCAGCACAGAAGTGAAGCCCTCCTCTCTTCCCAGCTGTGGAGGTGAGTGTTGATGAACAACTGACTGAGCTACCTGTGCCTCGAATTTACAGCTAATTATCCAAAGACAAAAGGCAATTATAGTTCATTTGTCTTGCTAACATCCAT
>NW_015584764.1:0-272 GCF_001515605.1 Sinocyclocheilus anshuiensis | reverse complement strand
CATCTATAACTGGCCTCTGGGTACACATTATGCCAAGGATTTACTGATAATCGCTAAAGCTAACGTTTCAAATGGCAAGAAAATAAAGAACAAAATACAGAGTAAAATATACAGGCAAAAAATAAAGAACAATTCTACTCACCCTCTGCTTGTTCCCTAACAGGCCATTTAGAAAAAGAAAGGAAAATTAATGAGTAAACATCAGATCGCATGCGATTGTCATGCGGATCTCGTCAGTAAAGCCGGTCCCGTGATTAGTAGTAAATCGCCAT
>NW_015584763.1:0-272 GCF_001515605.1 Sinocyclocheilus anshuiensis | reverse complement strand
CCCAGCGACTTAAGACTGCTTTTGTGCTGCAGGGTCACATATAAAGAATTCAATAACTATTAAATAAATACAGTTTAAATCAGAAATATTTAAAAACCTAATGTACATTCTGAATTCAAATGAATAATTTTGCTTTTAAGTGTCTGCTTGGGAATAAAGTAAGCGCCCAGCCCTGCTTCACAGAGACACACTGTATGAATGATGAATGTATGAAGGTAAAATAATGCCAAAAAGATTTGCAAACGCAGGGTAAGAGTTGTGGAAGTGTACAT
>NW_015584762.1:0-272 GCF_001515605.1 Sinocyclocheilus anshuiensis | reverse complement strand
GAGCACGGAACAGCTACTATTTTGTGTGCGCTACTGTCATCATTATGACCGCAAACATCTTCTATTACTACTACTACTACAGTACACTTTTCAATTATTTGAATTAAATCAAGTATATTTAGATTTATAATGGGTCTGGTTCTCACCTTATTGATGAACAGGAATTGTAGTTCCTCCGTCAACATCAGCACTTCCATGATAATCATCTGATACGTGCAGTACAATCAAGTGAAAATTGTTGCATGGAATAAATGATAAATCTATTAGGCAGT
>NW_015584761.1:0-272 GCF_001515605.1 Sinocyclocheilus anshuiensis | reverse complement strand
GTGTGTGTGTGTGTGTGTGTGAGTGAGTGTGAGAGAGAGAGAGAGTACACATTTCAGCTTATGAATGTTTTTTTGTTTTTTTTGGTCTGTTGTATGTGTTAGTCGCACATTTGCCTGTTTGATCCCACTTAAAGCACTGTGGCTTCCCCACTCAAATGCAGATGCAGACAGAGTGTTCCACCATGTTCTCCATGGTGGGTTTGAACAAAACCAAAACTAGTAACAGTTTGGCTCTGGACAGAACACTATCATCTAGTATGACGGTGATAATG
>NW_015584760.1:0-272 GCF_001515605.1 Sinocyclocheilus anshuiensis | reverse complement strand
ATGGAGCAGAGGCTTCAGGTCAATTTCCGACGGCAGATCCGAATCCATTGATAGGTCTAAACACAGAAGACCTGAAATTGGCTTTCAGACTTAAAGAGCTTGATTTACAAGTTAAGCAGCAAGAATATGATACACAACTTCTACGTGTCAGGCAGTTTAAACTCGAGGTTCGCCGCGTTTCGACTAGGCCGGTGAGTGGATCACAAACCCCTATAGCGTCTGTACCCAATGTTTCTCCCAGTGTTCCTCCTGTTGTTTCTCCTGTTCCACAT
>NW_015584759.1:0-272 GCF_001515605.1 Sinocyclocheilus anshuiensis | reverse complement strand
CCCGAATATCTGCACGATTGCAAATGTAATATTGATTTTATAGGACAGTACAATAAACAAGATGTTAATATTGTGTTTTAGACACAAAAAATGTAGATATTTTCTGTTTTGCTCAATTTCGCCAATGAAACTATTGTAGTTCTGAACAAAACCACCGCGAAACTGTTGTGCATCTATGAGCAGCACATCTATGTGCTGTTCACTCATTAGGACGGTGACTTGCAGTTGCATACTGGCAGTTTTAGTTTCATATTTAGAGTTTCATCAAAAAT
>NW_015584758.1:0-272 GCF_001515605.1 Sinocyclocheilus anshuiensis | reverse complement strand
ATTGTACATCTTCTGAAGAACATGTGAATAGTGTTTGCATGTGCAAAATGGTGCTGTTGTTTTTTTTTTAGCTAGAACTAAAACTATAAAAAAAATTGGAATTGAAATAAAACTGAGATAGAAATAAAATGTAAATATATAAAATTACTAAAACTGAAATTAAAGCTAAATACAAATATTTTGAAAAAAAAAAAACTTAAAACATTAAAATAAAAACAAAAATATAAAAATAGAAGGTAATTAAAAATATTAATAAACACTGTAATTGTATA
>NW_015584757.1:0-272 GCF_001515605.1 Sinocyclocheilus anshuiensis | reverse complement strand
CTATATAAATAAAGGTGACTTGACTTGACTTGACTTTATTACAATTCTTAGTTCATATCTCGCAATTCTGACTTTATATCTTACAATTCAATTTTTTTTCACAATTTAGACTTTCACAATTCAGTTTTTATTTCCTCACAATTCTGACTTTATATCTCGCAATTCTACATTTTTTTCTTGCTGACTTCATATTTTGGAATTCAGACTTTTATTGCAATTACATTTTTTTTATTACAATTCTTAGTTCATATCTCGCGATTCTGACTTTGTAT
>NW_015584756.1:0-272 GCF_001515605.1 Sinocyclocheilus anshuiensis | reverse complement strand
AGCAATGTGCCCCAAGAAGCCCTGGTTTACAATGACTTTATAACAGCTAAGGGGCGCTGTTAGGCACAACACAAGTGGAGTAAAATTACTGTTATAAAATCACTGTAAATTACAGCTTCACTTGGCTTATTGCTTTTATAAAAGTTATTCCATATTATACGTGGCAAGGTTTCATAAAAATAAAACACAGTAAATAAAATATGAGTGATATTAATAAAAATATATTCATACTCATTTCAACATACTATGATTTGGGACATACTAATTCTAAT
>NW_015584755.1:0-272 GCF_001515605.1 Sinocyclocheilus anshuiensis | reverse complement strand
CTAATAATAATAATAATAATAATAATAATAATAATGTTAAAATAATAAATGTTTGTGCAAATTATGAAATTAATGTTTTTGTTGTTTTTTCTTTTTATTTGGTTGTTTTTTCTTTTTCTTTTTCTTTTTTTAAATGATGAATTTTTGTCAATTATGAAATGGAGACTTTTCTGTCAAATTATGCATTTTTGAATAAATTAAATTAAAAAAATACTTTTTGTGTTTTGCTTTTTATTAAAAAAGTAAACATCTGAAAGCTTAAATTTTTGTTT
>NW_015584754.1:0-272 GCF_001515605.1 Sinocyclocheilus anshuiensis | reverse complement strand
AGTAATATACCTTTTTGTTTTCTAAACCTTCCAGCTGAAATATAAAATATCACCAGTTAACTGTCCCCAAAATAATACATACTAGTGCACAAGAAATTATAATAAAGAAATAAAGAAATAAATGAATACACATATTATAAAATAATAATAATAATGTCAAATTTATCACTATAAATTATAATAAATAAAATATACAAATATATTATTTAAAATAATATTTATTATTATTATAAATTATAATGCATAAATAATGAAAATAAATATTAAATAAT
>NW_015584753.1:0-272 GCF_001515605.1 Sinocyclocheilus anshuiensis | reverse complement strand
GGATGATTTCTTAATATTTTTAAAGAAATTATTTAAGAAATTATTTTTTAAGAATAATTTCATAATTTCTGTTTTATTTCAATTAATCATGCAGCCCTACAGGGAAGTGAATTTATAAATAACAAATAAATACTGTAAATAAGAGGAAAAACAAAATTCCCTTCTGAACTTATAAATTAAAAAAATTATTCATTATAATTATCATTATTATTATTATTATTATTATTGTTTATTATACATTAAAATAAATGCTCAATGTCTAGGTGTCATAT
>NW_015584752.1:0-272 GCF_001515605.1 Sinocyclocheilus anshuiensis | reverse complement strand
TGACTTTCTAACATTTACAGATGAAGAATATAACTGTGACATGTCTGTTATGCACTGGGGAAAACACAATGTCTCAAATGAATTAAACGGCACAAATATATTGCTGTTTGCCATGCTGGATCGATTTGATCCATGATTGATATTAATTCCTGCTTAAGAATAAGCGTGCACATCAAATTATCCTGACTCGTTGAACCTGGATCGAATTGTGTGAACTTAAATTGTTGTTTATGAAACCGCTTTAGTCCCGATTGATTTGTTAGGTTATTTCA
>NW_015584751.1:0-272 GCF_001515605.1 Sinocyclocheilus anshuiensis | reverse complement strand
CATATACATAATTTTATTCAAGGTTTGTTTATTCAGTTGTTTGCCAGGTCGCATTTACATAGAACTCTATTGCAGTGCAAATTACACCATACTTTTTAATCTTCCATGAGCATAAATGGATAACTAATTAAATAGAAACCTGAATAAATAAAGCTGTAATACCAAACAACAGTGCAACTTTTTAATAGTTATATCAACACACCTATCATGTAAAGTGGTTTAGACACTAGAATCGATCAGAAATTTGCAGTAGCATCATGCAATTCATAAAT
>NW_015584750.1:0-272 GCF_001515605.1 Sinocyclocheilus anshuiensis | reverse complement strand
CCTTTATAACTTTGGTTCAATTTAATTTAATTTAATTTATTTATGTACATATATTAGGGTTTGCGTTTAGTTTAAGTTTAGAATTTAGTATTGGAATTTCACAAGTACTGGAAGACTGTAATTAGAAAAATGTTTGTGGAATGGTAATGTGCAGGACCTGACATTTGAGTTCACAGTCTGACATATTCATTTATATTTGCATTTAGAGACCTGGAGAAACAGAGGCAGTGTCACGTTGCACACACGAGGGACGAGGAGACGCTGGAGAATAT
>NW_015584749.1:0-272 GCF_001515605.1 Sinocyclocheilus anshuiensis | reverse complement strand
AAAAAAGAGAATTTATCACATGATGAACAATTAAAACATTGACAACCAATGGCAGACAACAACATAACTGGTTAATTGAGCTAAGAGGATTGAATTCATACTTGAGGTGTTTATTGGACTAATGCCCCCCACTTTTGTTTTAAACATATTGTCTACTGTTGTTTTCTCTGTGTATTTTCTTTTTTTATATATATAATTTTTAGGTGTTTTTTATTCTGTTCTGTAATTATATGTTGGATATGTGATATGTGAGATGTGAGTGAATATGTGTT
>NW_015584748.1:0-272 GCF_001515605.1 Sinocyclocheilus anshuiensis | reverse complement strand
GTACGTATACTTAATTTGCGTTCTAATATGCCTACTTACCTACTAAATAGTAGGAGAAAACAGTACGTGAAGAAAGAAGTATGTTCGAAGCCTCATTATTCATAAAAGAGTAGGCGAGTAATCCCTGGATGTCCTACTGCTTCAGCCCAGATACTGAAGTGTTCAATGATGGACAATTTTCTATCAGGAGAAGATACGTCATCATCAAACGTGATGGAGAACAGCGGCAAGGGTGTTTACAAACGTATTACAAACCAAAACACGGTTCCTTG
>NW_015584747.1:0-272 GCF_001515605.1 Sinocyclocheilus anshuiensis | reverse complement strand
CCAATAGCATTTCACAACCAAGGCTGATGTAAGGCTTCTTCTGGCCGCGTTGTTTGAATTTGCGCACAGAGACAGCTCACAGGATGAGCTTTACGGCGGACGGAGACTGCCGATCGCGTCTATTCCTCTCACAAAACAATGGTTTTGCCTCGGAATACTTGGAATATTAATACTTTTTGAATAAATGATGACTTTAGTTGTATCTAGGGCTGTCGTGGTGAGGGAATTTTCCTTGCGGTAATTTTGAGTGGCTCAATAGTATGCGGTATTAT
>NW_015584746.1:0-272 GCF_001515605.1 Sinocyclocheilus anshuiensis | reverse complement strand
CACTGTCTTTTAATACGAACCGTAAGTCGTTTCATCAATCAAATCGTGTGGAATTGGTGACCAGTGCTGAACTATGTCCTCGAAATAACAAATGACTTATTCCTAAGTACTGTACACATAGCTTTACTGTGTTCTTTCTCTGTACAAGTAGTCTATTGCGCTCTGCCTTCACCTAGCAGACGGCTTCCACACAGCTTTCAGGCCAGGGCGACCCATGTCTATAGTTAACATGTTACTAAAAACCGCTGCTTTCGCTTTTTTTTTTTTTTTAT
>NW_015584745.1:0-272 GCF_001515605.1 Sinocyclocheilus anshuiensis | reverse complement strand
ACCAATAAATGCAGTTGTGGAAATGTCAGATAGTCTTGTTTTTTTACATAGGAAATGTCTTTATTTTATTAATCTTCGTCAGATTTCAGTTGCACGAGAACAAAATCGTGAAACTGCTGGGGTTTTAAACGAATCGTTTGAATGAATAATTCAACAGACTCTTTCAAGATGCTCACCCATAGCGCCATCTACTGGCGTAACGGTGCAGGCAGGGCCACTGAACAAATCCGTGAATGAATCTTTTTGGTGAACTGATTCAAAAGATTCGCGTG
>NW_015584744.1:0-272 GCF_001515605.1 Sinocyclocheilus anshuiensis | reverse complement strand
ACCTTGTTACAGCAGCTAAAAGTCCAATGCCCATAAAGATACTAATGATTAGTAATCGTTTATGAACATTTACAAATGATGAATAGTTTCCACTTTAGATTGGCTGCTGCAAAAATATGAGCAAATGATTAATAGATTAATTAAGATGTGTAAACAGAGGTCTACACAACAAACAAACACCAACAAATGAAGATCATATGAACTGAAAGTTTAATGACATTTGTAAACATTTCAATTTACATTAAATAATCATATGTTAATCATTAGGTAAT
>NW_015584743.1:0-272 GCF_001515605.1 Sinocyclocheilus anshuiensis | reverse complement strand
CTGTAATGGACCCGTGATGGTGGGCAGTCCTCAGGGGGGTGTGGATATAGAGGAAGTGGCTGCCACCACGCCAGAGCTCATCTTCAAGGTATCTTAGTTGTATCTGATTGAAAAGGTGTAGGAGTGAGTTACTTTGTGATTTTCTGTTAAAGAGGTCTTTTTTTTTTGTGTATGTTTTGAAATAAACTTGCAATAAATATAAGAAATATAAGTTGTTACAAACAAAATATAGAAGCAGAAGTATTTATTTATTTATTTATTTTTAGAACAGT
>NW_015584742.1:0-272 GCF_001515605.1 Sinocyclocheilus anshuiensis | reverse complement strand
GGTGGAGAAAGAAACAATTTGTGCTGTTTGCTGATAGCTTTGTATATATTTTCCACAAGTTTTATATTAATCCACTAGGGCTGGGTTTTGACACACATTTCAAGATTCAATTCGATTCTCATTCACAATCTTGCAATTCGATTCGATTACCAATTCGATTTGATTCGATTCAGTATCGATTATTTTGGATATATGTCAGGTACATTACATGCCAAGTTTTCTCAAGGAAAAAATCTCTCAAATAATGCTGTAAAATATACATGAGAGTCAGT
>NW_015584741.1:0-266 GCF_001515605.1 Sinocyclocheilus anshuiensis | reverse complement strand
GTGTGTGTGTGTGTGTGTGTGTGTGTGTGTGTGTGTTTCTCACTTTTTGTTGTTGTTTTTTTCATCCTAACTACATATTGAATGTCAGCATGAAAAATAAGTATTTTCATTTTCCTCTAATCATAAATTCTCCGGGTGTTATGGGGGGTGAGTGGGGCTATTTCACAAACACAGGTAGCAGATTGTCTCAAATCATTTTGGAAGGAAGCTGAAGCAGGTAGCTCAGGATTAAATCCCTCTGAAGAGGCCCTCATAAATATTCATGC
>NW_015584740.1:0-272 GCF_001515605.1 Sinocyclocheilus anshuiensis | reverse complement strand
ACTAAGCTGTTAATCAAAGAGACAGACTGCCGACTTCTGCATCCTGGTTCTGAAAGGGTGCTAGCAGAATTGCGTCGCCAGTATTGGGTACTTCGGGGCAGAGAAGCCATCCGTAAGCATCAGCGCAAATGTCAAGATTGTCAGTTCTGGCGAGCCAAGCCTGAAGTTCCCCAAATGGCCGATCTTCCATCCTGCAGGCTGCAACTTCACCAACCGCCATTCTATTCTACTGGGGTAGATTGTTTCGGCCCCTTTTCAATCAAAGTTGGTCG
>NW_015584739.1:0-272 GCF_001515605.1 Sinocyclocheilus anshuiensis | reverse complement strand
AACCTCAACAACTGAGAAGGTTGATATGTCTTGAGTCTGGCGCCTCAGACCACTCGGGGAGTCTGACACATTTACACAACAATGTGAAGGGCAATTCTATAGCTGGATTTGTTCAATTGGCCAAATAAAGGATCCAAAATATATAATTTACTGTCTGATAATTACTTCAAATTCTACTTCTAGTTTGTTCACTCTAAAAGAGCCATTGTCAGAACTGAAATTTGAATCCACACCTCCATTTGGAGACCAGAAACCTCAACAACTGAGAAGGT
>NW_015584738.1:0-272 GCF_001515605.1 Sinocyclocheilus anshuiensis | reverse complement strand
CAGCCTCAGACTGTGATAGAGTGGGAGTCAGACAGGAGAGAGAGAAAAGTGGGAAATGAGGGAACTCTCAGTGGAACATTAGTCGAGGTTATTTAAATAGGCCCTTCTGTGCTCAAGAACGCGCATATTCTTATTCACTGAGAGCATTGTGATATCTGGGCATATTCTGTCTCTGAACAAACTGTCAACAACATCAATCTCATTCACTTGGCTTTTATTCACATTTCAAATATGCTAACGCTAGCAAGATCTTTACATTCCACTGTGTGCCT
>NW_015584737.1:0-272 GCF_001515605.1 Sinocyclocheilus anshuiensis | reverse complement strand
GATCGTGAATTCGGCAAATTATAAAATACGTGATGGGTTGTGAGCTGTGTTTTTTAACGTGACAATGAATCCGCTGCAGTCGATTTGACGATCTGTGGACGAAGGTGAAATTGGTGACAGAAGGGAAAAAAGATCTATATCCGCACCTGCCAAGATCTGTGTCCTGATGTTACTGGCCACGGGGGGTGGTTCCAAGGCGAGGGCGTTCAGAGGGGTGGGTAGAGGCATGGCGGAAGAAAGAGAGAAGGAAGAGCGAGCGAGGGGAGGTGGAA
>NW_015584736.1:0-272 GCF_001515605.1 Sinocyclocheilus anshuiensis | reverse complement strand
TGTAATATTACAGAGGCTGGGTTTACGCTGCAATGCAATGCTTGTTATTTTACAATGCAGTAACCCCTGTTTCCAAAATAGAAGTAGATTGCTCGTTATTTTGAAGAACTTCGGGGCATCGTTACGTGAGCTGTTATATCTAAAGGTGAACTAAAACCATTGTCAAAACTTAAACGAAAAATGGAGTGAAAATGCTGCCAAAACCTAAAACGTGTAGCTTTTCGAGACGCTGAAATTTAACATTTCTAAGTTTAATAAAATTAATAGATTTC
>NW_015584735.1:0-272 GCF_001515605.1 Sinocyclocheilus anshuiensis | reverse complement strand
ACTGCTGTCTGCATTTTGATATATTATCATTTGTGCACTGTATTTGCTTGGCTGGTTCTGCCAGCTGGGCACCCTCCTACCCACTGCCCCCGGCCATGCACACATTCCATGCTTTATTAACCAATGTCCCTTATACATAATATTACATATCATATGATAGCACATAACTACACCATAAGCTTACATAAATGCACAAGTAACCACACATTCTTACTGACAAACTTCTTGTCAGGGAAGTATTTTTGGCGTCTGACACGTGAGAAGCACCTGGT
>NW_015584734.1:0-272 GCF_001515605.1 Sinocyclocheilus anshuiensis | reverse complement strand
AACACCCAAAAAAACTTTAATTTTGATTTCATGGGGACTTTAAGTCAGTCTTATCTCCCTCATTTACCGCTGTCATTTTTCCTCTTTTCCTCCTCTTCTTGCTTTTTTCCGCTTCTGGTTGCCAGACGGATGAGTCCTCCTCATGTTTAAATTAGCAAATGCACGAGTAAGCGCTGTCCCAGTTTGAAAACTGTGGCCGACGCATCAAGAGGAAAAAGCAAGCACATCTAAGTTTACTTCACTATATTACAATTAAATCCTAATCTAATCAT
>NW_015584733.1:0-272 GCF_001515605.1 Sinocyclocheilus anshuiensis | reverse complement strand
TGCAGCAATCCAGGTGTGCAACTCCTTCCCAGTTTCATGGAGTGTAGCTGTGTCCCTAAGTGTGCTGTTGAAGACTTTTCCCAGGCTCTTAACTGGCTTCTCGGTGATTGACGGAATTTGTACTCCTCTGAGGGAGAAACGGAACTTATCGGTTACGTTTCCCTTCCTCACCACAAGGGATCGGGACTTAGCTGGCTTAAAGTCCATTCGGGCCCAGCTGATGAGGCGTTCAAGGCCTTGGAGGATCCATCTGCAGCCTGGTACGGATGTTG
>NW_015584732.1:0-272 GCF_001515605.1 Sinocyclocheilus anshuiensis | reverse complement strand
AAACTAATGAAGGTGAGATCAGCTCCAGATCACAATAAACCAAACTAAACATAGAATAAAAAACTCATGAAGGTGAGATGAGCTCCACATCAAACTAAATTAAGCATTTAATCATGATCAGACAGAACACAAACTAATGCTTTTCAATAAAAAGTCACATTTATGAATCTACTGCTGTAATGACAGTGATGGAGTCAGATAGTAATATTTCAGTATTTTGATATATTTAATGGCACTCAAAGAATACTATGGTACTGTGTGAAACTAATGGT
>NW_015584731.1:0-272 GCF_001515605.1 Sinocyclocheilus anshuiensis | reverse complement strand
ATTTTCAAATGATAATTAAATTAGATAAATATATGTTTTCCATCTAAATTATTATTATATTATTTAATTTACAGTGAAATATTAAAATTTTAAAAAATATTTAATGCTAATAATATTGATTGATTGATTGATTGATTGATTGATTATATCATCAATCAATCAATATTATTAGCTTCAAATATTTTTAAATATTGTAATATTTCACAGTAAATGAAAGAATACAATAATAATTCGAATTTAATAATAAAATAATAATAATAATTATTATTATT
>NW_015584730.1:0-272 GCF_001515605.1 Sinocyclocheilus anshuiensis | reverse complement strand
TGATTACCAGCACACAACTATTGATCCACGACGTCGCGGTTACTTACTGGCTACGTCACAAAGTTACGTTGTGGTGACGTAAACGCACCTTTCACTTTTCCGGTTGCCACGACGTAACTAGTTACGTCACCACGACGAAACTTTGGTCACCAGATTACGTTGCAGTTACGTAACAGTTACGTAATTTTGTTAGCGGGGTTCTTCAAAAGAAGTTACAAATGTTGTCACTGGGGTGGTACCTTTTCAAAAAAAAAACTAAATAGTCCATATTG
>NW_015584729.1:0-272 GCF_001515605.1 Sinocyclocheilus anshuiensis | reverse complement strand
GTTTCTTCTGAACACAAGACATTTGAACAATGTTGGTAATAAAACTGTTTTCAGAAGTCTGTAGCTATACTCTGCTCATCTTCGGCTTTGACTGGGACCTATATTTGACCAAAGGACAAAGTGACTCCACCCTCTATCAACTTGGAGTTGGAGAGCAGGTGTGCTTGTTGCTAAAAATTTGGAAAACTTATCTTCTGTACAACAGTCTTGAATCTCTTGTAATTATAAATACTTAAGTTTGTGGTGTTTTTCTAGGTAAGCTGGACAACATG
>NW_015584728.1:0-272 GCF_001515605.1 Sinocyclocheilus anshuiensis | reverse complement strand
TGCAGGCCTGAAGATCCTCTTATGCATACTGATCAGCAAAAATAAAAAATAAAAAAATAATAAAAAATGAGAAAGAGGTTAAATTAGCATTTAAATCAGATGCAAGCATGTTTTGTAACTGCAGCGAATGAAATTTACTGTTATATAAGTTGACATTATATGAAGGTGCAACGTCTCCTGTAATAAATAGTAAAATAATGTGGACGTTCTCTGTGCCTATGATTTCCATAAAGAGATGAGTGTGTTGTTGCTGCTGTATTTTATTTGCATGT
>NW_015584727.1:0-272 GCF_001515605.1 Sinocyclocheilus anshuiensis | reverse complement strand
TTCGAGCTCGTTTCTGCCTCGTTATCATCGAGTACAGCACTGTTTGTTGACTTAAACACGCAGAACAACATGTGAGGAAAACAAGTTCATTGAGACCTGATTGATTGTGTGTTCGTGTGAATGATTGTTTCGATGTTTGGAGTAATAATGTTGCTGTTACTGAATGTCTCGTTATCTGTGAGGAACACGAACTGATAACATTATTTCTCTTTTGAGATTTATCTTTCGCAGCTCAAATTTGTTATAGTTACTTTACATGGTTAAAATTAAGA
>NW_015584726.1:0-272 GCF_001515605.1 Sinocyclocheilus anshuiensis | reverse complement strand
TTAAAAACATGGTGCATTTTATGTTTTGCAATGCTAAAACCATTTTAGGTTTAAATAAACACTGAGAATTGTTAATAATGTGTCTCTGTCTGTCATTTAAGTTATGTATTTATTGTAATGACCTTGAAAAGTAGATTCAGCATTGGGGAAAAAGGAGCATATTTTTACTCAACAATAATACATTTATGGTATTGTTACGGAGCAAGCTTTTATTAATAAACATGGTAAAAAAACACAGGCAGGGTCGAACAACAGCAAACGGGTATGGCACA
>NW_015584725.1:0-272 GCF_001515605.1 Sinocyclocheilus anshuiensis | reverse complement strand
CTTGTCTCCATGGATGCCCATTGCTGGCCACCTGCAACAGGAAAATCCAATGAATTCCCTCCATTTCAGACCCAAACAAAGCAACCATGACACAGCGAAGCAAAGCAGGTCATCTTACCCATCCCTACGCATCCTCCTGGTGAGATCGTCACACCTTTTCTTGGTCTCCACAAAAATAATGGTCTTGTTCTCCTTCTCGCTCATGATTTCCTCCAGCAGGCGCATCAGTCTGGAAAAAAGAGAGAGAGAAAAAAAAAAAGCAGGTTCGTCGT
>NW_015584724.1:0-272 GCF_001515605.1 Sinocyclocheilus anshuiensis | reverse complement strand
AAGTGTTAGAGGATCAAGTCAACAAATAGATCAAATAGAATTAGAATAGAGAACGCTAGAGTTAGAGGGTCAAATAAAGATGGGAAAAAATAAATCTGCATCATCAATAGAGTGTATATTGTATACTTTGATCTGTTAATATGACTGTGTTACATTAATGAAGAGCTCGTAAAGCTTCAGGAGTTGAATCAGAACTTTATTCTGTCACGCGTTTTTAAAAGTTGAAATCTTAATCAAATAACTCTTCTAAGACTCAAGAACGCGTCCTAAAT
>NW_015584723.1:0-272 GCF_001515605.1 Sinocyclocheilus anshuiensis | reverse complement strand
CTTAAATTAAAAAGTGTTAGTAAAAAATTAATAAAAATCCCTCACTGCAGAACTTATCAAGGAAAGTAAGCGCTACTAGGCATGTTTAGGAGTATTCAAAGCCATGCCATCTCCATATGGTTCACACGATAGATCCTTTATCTACCATCTACAACTTTCTCTCCTCCACGTTCTCGCTCGTGGCTACGTTCCTATCCCTGCATCAATTAGTGCTGTGATTAATACAACAAGCAAGCAGTTTAGAGGTAATGGCAGACAATTAACATCTCATT
>NW_015584722.1:0-272 GCF_001515605.1 Sinocyclocheilus anshuiensis | reverse complement strand
TCTTTCTGGTCCTCGAATCTGATTGGCTGAGAGGAGTGCGATATTAAGTGATATCAGAACTCCAACCGTTTCACCATTTGTTTCACTCCACTTGCAGTATTTCTCACAGCGAGTGTCATAGCGGACGCCCAAATCCACTATAATTTTATAAATAATACTGTTTTCGTGTTACGGAATGTAGTTTTAATATTTTTTTTAGGCGAGAATATGCTTATTTGGACTTCAAATATGTGGTTTGTTAATAAATATAACGTCTATTTGAAAATTTGCTT
>NW_015584721.1:0-272 GCF_001515605.1 Sinocyclocheilus anshuiensis | reverse complement strand
ATGCTGTGCAAGGTCAGGGAGGATGAGGAGCAGGTCCTGCTTGTGACGCCGTATTGGCCCACTCAGACCGGATTTCCCGAACTAATGCTCCTCGCGACAGCCCCTCCCTGGCAGATTTCTCTGAGGAAGGATCTACTGACTCAAAGACGGGGCACCCTGTGGTCCCTGGACGGCACGCGGAGGTTCTTGGTGACGTACCCCAAGAGGTAGTTGACACCATCACTTCCGCTAGAGCACCGTCTACGAGACACGCTTACGCCTTGAAGTGGAAC
>NW_015584720.1:0-272 GCF_001515605.1 Sinocyclocheilus anshuiensis | reverse complement strand
TAATTACACTGTAACAAGGACACCATAAAATAAAGTGTAACCAAAAATGTTTAATTAATTGCATGATTCATTAATGTATGTAACCATCATTTAAATGGCTAGATGACAAGATGATCAATTTGCTCATTTCAATTTGGCATGTCTTAAAAAAACAGAAGAAAGAAATTGCATTTAGAAATTACAGGTTGGTGTCAGCCTCGTAGGAGTTTCTAAATTCTGACTCATACAATATTTCCAAGAAAGGGGTGATTGAATATGAGTTAATTATCATT
>NW_015584719.1:0-272 GCF_001515605.1 Sinocyclocheilus anshuiensis | reverse complement strand
AACAGGAACCTAAACCAGAACAGAAGACAGAAACTAAATGAAACAGAGTTCATATCTGGGACAATTATAGAGTTGTTTGGGGTGGGGATAAATTAATGCAGCGGCTATTTGCACTAAGTGAGGCGATATATGCTATTTACACTAAGTGTAAATAGCAATTGGATGTTATTTACCCTAAGTGAAAATAGTATATTTTCTTAGCGATAGATGCTATTTACACTAAGTGTAAATAGCAATGGATTCTATTTACACTAAGTGAAAATAGCAGTATT
>NW_015584718.1:0-272 GCF_001515605.1 Sinocyclocheilus anshuiensis | reverse complement strand
ACAACTGCGACTGAATCAATTAACTCAACCAAAATGAGTGAATGCATTCTGCACTAATACTTGAGACTTCCTGTGTTAAAACAGGATTTATAAATACATATGGATTTATAAAAAATATATAATGGTATACATGACAGGTTATCAATGAAGCACTTTACAGATGATGAGTCTGAAGTTTTTTTGTTTTTTTTTACCAACATAAAAAAAGGAATATTTATCAACATACAGATGAGTGAAAGCACTGTCTCTCCACCTACATTTTAAAATTAATT
>NW_015584717.1:0-272 GCF_001515605.1 Sinocyclocheilus anshuiensis | reverse complement strand
CTACAGTTACTACTGGCAGCTGATATAAACAATTGTAATTAATCAATTAATTGTAATTATTTATATATATTTCCCTTTTGAGCTAATTTCCTACATCACCAAATCACACACACAGAGTGCATTCATGTGATTTATTAGTCTATTAAAACTCAAAATTCACGGCATTCTAAATTGTAGACGGCAAAAATGCTTCTGTTTGCTTTTTATATTTATATAATTTTCGTGGCCTAAGTCGTGGCCTAATGGTTAGAGAGTCGGACTCGTAACCCAAA
>NW_015584716.1:0-272 GCF_001515605.1 Sinocyclocheilus anshuiensis | reverse complement strand
ACTGACAATAAGGGTATTATCATGATGAACAAAATACAGTTACTGTCATATTTGGCTGCAGTAATCACACACAATTGTCAAAATAAAGCAAATCCCACTCTTAGTGTGTTGGACAAAGCTGACAGTATTGCTCTAAGGTGCCATATTCTCTTCCTTTCAGTCCTGTGAACAAAAAAGTGGGTAGCACAGCAAATGCATTTTAAGGATTGCCAAAGCATGATCGACGCTTGCATAGTCTACAGGCATCTTGACACCAATCATTTACATAAACA
>NW_015584715.1:0-272 GCF_001515605.1 Sinocyclocheilus anshuiensis | reverse complement strand
AGGTGGCAGGCGAGTTGCGACATGCGACGGGAGCGCAGACCACCTCGTCGGTTGATGTACGCAACTGTCGCCGTGTTTTCATTTCGGACCAGCACGTGCTTGCCTCAAAAGAGCCCTTTGAGATGATTCAAGGCAAGGCGCACCGCTAACAACTCTAGACAATTGATATGCCAGTGCAGTTGGGGGCCCGTCCATACCCCCAACACTGTGTGCCCGTTGTACGTGGCCCCCCCAGCCGGTGGTGGAGGCATCTGTGTAAACCACAGCATGCC
>NW_015584714.1:0-272 GCF_001515605.1 Sinocyclocheilus anshuiensis | reverse complement strand
AATAGAAAGAGAAACAAGCCCATCCGATTACAGTATTCCTTCACCCTGCGTATGGTCCTCTCAACTACAATTCAAAGACGGCCAATATCCTGGGTCTTCTGGGTGTCCTTAAAGCTGAACTGATTAGATTTCTTTAGTGCTGCTCCCACCTCTGACTGTCACAGAGCCAGTGGCTGCGTTCGAAACCGCATACTTCCATACTATATAGTAGGCAAAAAGCAGTAGGCGAAGAATAAGTATGTCCGAATCCTTAGTATTCATAAAAGAGTAGG
>NW_015584713.1:0-272 GCF_001515605.1 Sinocyclocheilus anshuiensis | reverse complement strand
AATTTTTCAATTTTCAGCACACGAGCTACGATTCAGGCCTGCAACGGGTGGGTTTTAATGAACGGTTTGTGTGTGTGTGGGCCCACAAGTGTTTAACATTGGTTCATATTGTGTTATTCAACGAGCTTAAAATACTGTGAATATTCAAAGTGATATTCTGATTCTCAAAGTGAGTAAGTTAGTACATTTCGTTCCATGTGAGTTAATTTGTTCAATTCATTCTGAGGGTTTTTGATACGGAGATCAATTCAGTAACTCTGTCATCTGAGATA
>NW_015584712.1:0-272 GCF_001515605.1 Sinocyclocheilus anshuiensis | reverse complement strand
CTTCCCCTATCGGTTTGTGTTACCTGCTGTTTTGCTTTTAGTCTATGGTGTAAAAAATGTTCTTGTTCTTCCTATTGACAGCACTCGGTAACCTCAAACAACAGGTCTATAGGTTGATTTACCCTGAAGTTTAGCTTTTAGTGTTACGCAAAGCCTTTGATAGGTAGAGATTCCTGTTGGCATTTTCATTTTTATAGCAATGGTGTGCTTCAAACATCATGTAGTTCCTCCGCACCTGTAGAGAAGTTTTGTTCCAATAAAATGACAGCAGG
>NW_015584711.1:0-272 GCF_001515605.1 Sinocyclocheilus anshuiensis | reverse complement strand
TTATTGTTATTTATTGATATATTTATTTAATGTATTTAGAATATAAAATAATAATAAAATTAAATAGTAAAAATACATTTACATATATATATATTTTTATTTACATTTAAAATATAAAAATTAAATTAAAATAAGTGTATTTAAAATATAAAATATAATTTACATTTTTTATTTTATTTAATGTGTTTTGTATAATGATGTCTGTGTTTTACTGAAGGTTTCTGGATGTTCTGGCCGCTCGTAAGGATCCTGCTGGTCTTTCTGGAGAGGTT
>NW_015584710.1:0-272 GCF_001515605.1 Sinocyclocheilus anshuiensis | reverse complement strand
GACCTGCTCCGATACCTGTGTGAAGACTTGCTCTGAGACCTGCTCTGAGACTTGCTCCTTCACCTTCCCCAAAACCTGCTCTGATACCTGTCTGAAGACTTCCTCTGAGACCTGCCCCAAGCCCTGCTCTGTCTCCAACCCCAAGTCCTCCTTCAGCTCTTTCTCCATGACTTCAAAGTCCATAATCGGTCCTCGTCGTTGTGGTACAGTTGCACCTAAAGCTTACAGTGTCTATGGCTGTGGTTTTGGAGAAAAGACCCGCATCTCTACCT
>NW_015584709.1:0-271 GCF_001515605.1 Sinocyclocheilus anshuiensis | reverse complement strand
GAAAGGAAAACTTGAAATCGCATCATATGACCCCTTTAACTTCTGTAAAGAAATCAGGTTTATTCTGAGAAAGCACAAAAATGATAATCCTATACATAAATCATTATCATACCAGCAACATTGACTTTGGCATCCAATACTGAATGAGAAAAAGTAATACTACCCATCCCACACGCCATAATGTCACACAAGACTACTGTGAGGGAGTGCAGAGTGAGAAGACGTGGAGTACACACACATATATTATGTAAACAAAAACTTTTATTTTGGA
>NW_015584708.1:0-272 GCF_001515605.1 Sinocyclocheilus anshuiensis | reverse complement strand
TAAAACGGACAACGCAATGGAACAATGCATATTAACACAGTAACCCCCCATATTTCTGTACATTTAAACAAGAACAAGTAACATCACGATTAAAGTTGTTCCTCAGTCGGAGAGGGGTCTCCACGGTCCTCGTGCCCTCTGAGTTTTGGACAGCTGTAAAATGATTGGTTCACAAGCTCGTATTTAATACAAATAATGAAGGAGAACCAATTCTTTGAGAAAAGGGCTCACCGAATCCTCACCTACTTTGTATATCTGTCTTTAAACATGTC
>NW_015584707.1:0-272 GCF_001515605.1 Sinocyclocheilus anshuiensis | reverse complement strand
TCAGGAGTACCGTGTTTGCAACAATATTCTCCAGCTCCATCAAAATAACCCTCCGTGGTATTGCCGTGGAAGCCGAAGAGTAGATAGAGCTCCTTATTGCTCCTCCCAGCCGAACACGCTATTTTCCGTCCGTACAAAAGTATTTAAAACAAAAACCTAGGCATTTTAAACTACCAACACACGTATAGACAAGTAAAACAACGAATCGCTGGCGTACGCGTGCGGTTGTTGTAGTTTGCGCCACAAAACGCGCGAGGAAGGCATTGCCTGTT
>NW_015584706.1:0-272 GCF_001515605.1 Sinocyclocheilus anshuiensis | reverse complement strand
GTAAAGAGCGTAGTGAAGATCATGTTCAGGATGTCCATCACAAAGTTGAAGAGTTTGGACTGCTCATAGTGCTGTGGGTCACAGTCATGTGATCTTATTAGTTGATCCTGATTGATTGCATGTGTATGCAGAACTTCTCCCAGTGGAGTGATAACTTAATGAAATAAGATATATTGTGGGTTCACTTAGTTTTTCCCTTTCTAATAATACATACATATAACATTTCGGCTTGAAACATTTCAGTGTTTCTAAGGTCACCAGAAGTCGTTGTT
>NW_015584705.1:0-272 GCF_001515605.1 Sinocyclocheilus anshuiensis | reverse complement strand
AAAATGTATTCCAATAATATTTGCTTTGTTTAACCTCAAAAAATCATGTATTATTACTTTCTTTAAAAAAAAAAAAAATTCCCCCAAATTTTGGAACGGTACTGTTTATTTCAGCTGCATCACAATAGATAAAACTGGTAAATTTTGAAATGTCAAATAAACTGTGGACCCCATTGACTTTCATTATATGGACAGAAAAACATACTTCAAAATGATGACAGAAGTTCAATTAATCCTTTAACTATTGAATTCGGAACTTGTTTAAGTTTGTT
>NW_015584704.1:0-272 GCF_001515605.1 Sinocyclocheilus anshuiensis | reverse complement strand
AGAGCGAGCGTCAGGTACAGGTGTGGAGTGTTACCTGTGATTGGCATTTGGGTTTAAAAGACGGAGATTCAGAGAGCAGTGAAAAGCGGGACTGGGGTGCCGTTCATCTTCCCTCTCCAGGACTGGATTGTTTTCTTTTGTTTGTTCTTTTCTTTCTTTATACTTGTACATACTTTTGTGTTATTTGATTTATTCTTGATTAACTGTTTTTGTTAAACTTAAGTCTTCTGTGTGGCCTCCCCTTTTTGGTAATGTTACTTCACCCAGAGCCA
>NW_015584703.1:0-272 GCF_001515605.1 Sinocyclocheilus anshuiensis | reverse complement strand
TCATTGAAACAAATCGTTTTTAAAACGAATCCCAAGCGTTTAATACTGACGTCAACATGAAGCATTAGCATGTTGCCTGCCCACTTGTTGGTCTTTTCGTGTTGGTTGAATGAAAATGCAAATTCATTGCCACTAGGTGCCGCGCTTTTGGAGCATACGGAAAAATAGCTGTTTCCCCGGTAACGTTAACACTTTACACAGCAGCACTGCACAAACGCTGCTTTATAAGGCATTACAGGCGTGATGAAATGAAAATGAGACCAATCGGACCA
>NW_015584702.1:0-272 GCF_001515605.1 Sinocyclocheilus anshuiensis | reverse complement strand
TGCGCACATTCTCGTGAATGCCCGGCCAAAAGAATCGGGTCATTAAACGGTTCAAATTTGCTGCCTGTCCCAAATGTCCTGCCATAGGATTACAATGAGCCACCTGGAAAAGCATTTCCCGACGGCTTTTAGGAGCTAACAACTGAGTTGTATCTTGTTTTGTCTGAGCGTCTTGGGTCAAATCTTTTAAAATAGCAAAATAGGGATATGAAGGGGGTCGTGCCGGTTGGAGAGGCTGCCCGTCGATGGAGCAGACTTGTTCAAACGCATTT
>NW_015584701.1:0-272 GCF_001515605.1 Sinocyclocheilus anshuiensis | reverse complement strand
TCAAGAGCATGCTCACAGATGAGAACAACAGAGAACAGACAGCGGATTAGAATCTGCACGGGCCTCAAATATAGGCCCTTTTATAGTCGTTTTCCCCTCTATTAAAATCATTGTTTTGTATGTAATGGAAAAGTGATTATAATTAGTTTAGTTTTTTATTGTCAATTTAGAAAAACGTTTGGAGCATTTTTTGTTCGTATAATGTACGTTTTTTTTCTTTGTTTTTGAAAGTAGCGACCAAGCGGCCAGCGGCAGACAGTGAGCCTATGTTT
>NW_015584700.1:0-272 GCF_001515605.1 Sinocyclocheilus anshuiensis | reverse complement strand
TCATGGAGCTCAACTAGAGTGACCATCAGGTTCTTGGTCACCGGTGTAGACAAAGCCCTTCTCCATTAATTGCTCAGTTTGGCTGGGCGACCAGCTCTAGGAATAGTCCTGGTTGTTTCAAACGTCTTCCATTAAGGGTAACCGAGACTACATGCTTCTGTGAACCTTCACTGAAGCAGAATTTTTTCCTGAACTCCTCCTCAGATGTGTGGCTTGACGCAAACCTTTTTCTGAGCTCTACATGCAGTTCTTTTGACCTCAGGGCTTGGTTT
>NW_015584699.1:0-272 GCF_001515605.1 Sinocyclocheilus anshuiensis | reverse complement strand
TCACCAAGGCTGCTTTTATTTGATAAAAAATACAGTAAAAACAGTACTATTATGAAATATTGTTAAATTAATAATATAATATCAATTAATAACTATTTCTATTTTCTATCAAAGCACTGATTACATCAGTTTCTCTGACTGAGAGAAAAATCACACAACAAATGAGGAGAGAACAACATTAACTGTCACTCATGAGATCCAGTATGGAGCAGGACTTTACCTGTTTCTCTGTTTTCGCCGCTGCAGTTGAAACAGTGTTATAATTTTTGTGT
>NW_015584698.1:0-272 GCF_001515605.1 Sinocyclocheilus anshuiensis | reverse complement strand
TGATTTACTCACCCTCAAGCCATCCTAGGTGTATATGACTTTCAGATGAATACAATTGGAGTTATATTTAAAAATGTTCTGGCTCTTTCAAGCGTTATAATGGCAGTGAATCGGTGATGAGATTTTGAAGTCCAATAAAGTGGGAAAGTTTCTACTCCTTATGGCTTCAGGGGGTTAACTTTTTCCCCGCCAGCATTTTTGAAAAAAGTTGCCAGCCACCATCAGCAATTTTGATGATTTTCACAAAAATTTGATGGCCTCCAGTATATTTT
>NW_015584697.1:0-272 GCF_001515605.1 Sinocyclocheilus anshuiensis | reverse complement strand
GTTACTTGTTCGTCAATCAGACTACACTGATTGCGCAGTATGTTTTTGATTCATAACCGGTTTAAATGACTCATTCTTTGTGAATCGCACCAGACTGATTGTGCTGTATAAACTAATTCACTAAAACAGTTTAAATTAATATTTTTTTTGTGAATTGGATTACTTGGGGTGCAGTGTATGTTTTTGATTCGCTAAAAAGAACCGTTTTAAAAGAGTATTTGTGACTGGTCTTAAGTCGCTTGGGTATATTTGTAGCAATAGCCAACAATACA
>NW_015584696.1:0-271 GCF_001515605.1 Sinocyclocheilus anshuiensis | reverse complement strand
AGAGTGTGTGTGAGTGTGTGAGAGAGAGTGAGAGAGTGTGAGTGTGAGAGTGAGTGTGTGAGTGTGTGAGAGAGAGTGAGAGAGAGAGAGAGTGAGAGTGAGTGTGTGAGTGTGTGAGAGTGAGAGAGAGTGAGAGTGAGTGAGAGAGAGTGAGTGTGAGAGTGAGTGTGAGAGTGTGTGTGTGAGTGTGTGAGAGAGAGTGAGAGAGAGTGAGTGTGAGAGTGAGTGTGTGAGTGTGTGAGAGTGAGTGTGTGAGTGTGTGAGTGTGTGA
>NW_015584695.1:0-272 GCF_001515605.1 Sinocyclocheilus anshuiensis | reverse complement strand
AATCTTGGTAACTTCCAGTAAATCTCAATAAAATTGAATTTATATTTATCTTATACACTATGCATCTTATCCACAGTAGCTAATTCGTTAAAATGTATAAAAAAGATACGTTTGTTTTAGTGCTAGGCGGTTTGACCAAAAATCTGTATTTTTTTTTTTAGGATTCTGATGGTATCACAGTTTATGGCGGTTTTTCCAGTCTTTTGGAACCACTGCATTTTCATCATGATCCAAACAAACATGCTACATGTAGCATGAGAAGTTTTTTAATT
>NW_015584694.1:0-272 GCF_001515605.1 Sinocyclocheilus anshuiensis | reverse complement strand
AATGTGCATAACAGTGACTGTAAAATATGTATTTTAGGTATGGAATTATGAAATTTGGGATATGGTCATTGCTCTACTCACACAGACCTGGCAACCCTGGCTGTATTAAGCAGAGCAGACGCTTAAAACTGAACTTAAATGATTTTTATTTCTATAAAAAAGCAAAACGACAACGTACCGTAAACCAACTCTTTACGGTAATTTAGGACTTTTTAAACAGTTTATTAGGTCATTCGCCAAAAATGGACATTTTGACTTTTTTTTTTTTTTTT
>NW_015584693.1:0-272 GCF_001515605.1 Sinocyclocheilus anshuiensis | reverse complement strand
ATCATCATAACTGTAGCACACTGAAATATACTGCCTCACTGTGATGACATTTCAATATTTATATTCATAAATGTAGACTCAGTGGGACCAACACAGCACAGCCTCCTACGGTTTTCAGATAGCCAAGAATGTTCCAGTTATTTACTATATTTGTAATACTTTAGTAATTTCATGACGTTGTAACTGCAATGTCACAGGTCTGTACTTTCAGGGCTGCCAACTTTTGAGTTCAGCTTGGAGTGAGATATATTGCGGAGGGGAATATGATTTTT
>NW_015584692.1:0-271 GCF_001515605.1 Sinocyclocheilus anshuiensis | reverse complement strand
AATCAACAAAAGAGCAATGATATGCAAGTGCTATGACAAGTCTCTGTTAGCCTAACGCAGTACACGTAGCAAGGATATATATATATATATATATATATATATAAAAAAATAGATAGAATAGAAAAAGATTAGAGAAAGCTAGTGTTAGAGGTCTTTTTAAAGAAAACAAGCAGTTAGAAAACAAATAATTTTTTGTTAATTATATAATAAATGAAAAGAATACAAATAGATAGAATAGAAAAAGAATAGAGAAAGCTAGTGTTAGAGGCTT
>NW_015584691.1:0-272 GCF_001515605.1 Sinocyclocheilus anshuiensis | reverse complement strand
ATGTGAAGAAAAGCTTTGATACTGGCACAGGAGGGATGTGTGGCTGTAATTGCATATAGATTTATCTAGATGTGTAGAGAGGACCAAACCGAGTGACCACACGTTTTTTTTTTTTTTTTACAAGTAAGAACGCCTCACTCCGTCAAGTAGCCATCCAAGCCGATAGTAGCACCATGGCGATCTTTGCCGTAACCATGGCGAAGGCCTCCATTGGGCAGGGGGGGACAGGCGGCGGTGATGCCACAGTGCTTGAGCAGGTTGAGGCTGGGAGA
>NW_015584690.1:0-271 GCF_001515605.1 Sinocyclocheilus anshuiensis | reverse complement strand
AAAACTGATTGATACCGGCAGTCTCCAAACATATGCTCCATGAGGCGCTGAAAAGTACTAGGAGCATTGCACAACCCAAATGGCATCCTATTAAATTCAAATAACCCAAATGGAGTGCAAAAAGCTGTCTTAGCCCTATCCTTTTCAGCAACCTCAACCTGACTATTACCACTGGTTAAGTCAAGTGTCAAAAACCATTTTGCCCCGGCAAGACCATCCAGAGATTTTTCGATCCGAGGCAATGGAAAAGCATCTTTTCTGGTTTTTGAAT
>NW_015584689.1:0-271 GCF_001515605.1 Sinocyclocheilus anshuiensis | reverse complement strand
GATGTTTCTGCTGCACTAGTGGTGGATGTTTCAGCAGGAGTTGTTATGATTGTGGAAGTCTCTGTTGTTGTAGATATTTCTGCTGCACTAGTGGTGTATATTTCTTCAGGACTCATGATTGTGGAAGTCTCTGTTGTTGTTGATGTTTCAGCGGGAGTCGTGATTGTGGAAGTCTCTGTGGCTGTAGATGTTTCTGCTGCACTAGTTGTGGATGTTTCACCAGGATTCGTGATTGTGGAAGTCTCTGTTGTTGTAGATGTTTCTGCTGCAC
>NW_015584688.1:0-271 GCF_001515605.1 Sinocyclocheilus anshuiensis | reverse complement strand
GGGGGAGAATAAATTATGACCATTTTCATTTTTTGGTGAACTAACTGTTACGACCTCTAGGGGTTAGCCGTAACAGAAAAAGGATTGGAACTTTACACCAGAGAGATGCCAAATAAACAATTTTATTTTCTTTAAACGGGAATATCTTCAGGGGCAGACAAGGCCAAAACAATAAGCAAAACAGACTTTTCTTTGACAACTAAATAACCTCAAACGTAAATAAAATAAAACAAAATACAGACCAACTTCCCTACCTCCCTCAACCAAAAAC
>NW_015584687.1:0-271 GCF_001515605.1 Sinocyclocheilus anshuiensis | reverse complement strand
GTGCCGAAAAACGGTTCATTACTCGAAGCTTTTTAACACAGTGTGCATTAGCGACAACTGGTGGTCAGACTCGGTTTCTCCAGCCTATCTAACAAAACATCGCGGAGCAGAGGATGGTTTGAAAAATTTTTAATCTGTGCCAACTCGTGTCATGCGTAGTCCGGTCAATGAATTCACATTTTCAAACCAGCTGTCCCGACCTTCCGATACAGCATGACGTTCGAAACTTCAAACGTCATCAATCATGTGGTATTGTCATTTCGATACAAGC
>NW_015584686.1:0-271 GCF_001515605.1 Sinocyclocheilus anshuiensis | reverse complement strand
GATGAATCGGTTGTTATCCGCGCTGAGGATTCCGGTCAGATGAAGCTCGCTGAGGTTCTTGAGGCTGTAGATCCACAGTGGGATCTCCTTAATGTCTGTGAACTTTATGTGTAGTGATTTGAGGTTCTCACGGAGGAAGGCCAGAGCAGGAGCCTCGATTTTGGCCGGCGTGTGGTAAAGCCACATCTCCCTCAGGTTACACAGCTGTGCGATTATTGGTGGGATCGTAACATCAGGGATCAGCTCCAATTTCAGCACCTGCAGGAAACAC
>NW_015584685.1:0-270 GCF_001515605.1 Sinocyclocheilus anshuiensis | reverse complement strand
GAGGTTATATATATATATATATATATATATATATATTGTTCAAAGTCTAATATGTTTCATATATATTTTTATTTCATATGACAATATATTTTATATACTGGAATTTAATATATGTGCATACTGTATGTTACATTTGCGTATGGGTTCCTACCCAATGTGAACCGTACTTGAGTTCAAATAATTTGCACCCCAGACTAGGGCTGCACGATTAATCGAATGCGATTCTCATGCGCATTTTGTTAAAAAAGCCGGTTCTGTAATCAGCAGGAA
>NW_015584684.1:0-271 GCF_001515605.1 Sinocyclocheilus anshuiensis | reverse complement strand
GCGGGCTGTTTTCTCTGCTGCACACACATCCTTATGTAAGTGTTATTTAGCCTGTTGATTTTCATTCATAGTATTCAGCTAACAATAAAATATTTTGCAATAAGATGATATCTAAGATTTTTTTAATATATATATTTTTTTATTATTATTATTTACCTTATTGGAATCGAAATTACGAATTGACAAGAATCGGAATTATTAAAATTCAAACGATGCCCAACCTTATCCACACCCCACATTATTTTTTTACTGGCACCTTTCTATTCACACT
>NW_015584683.1:0-271 GCF_001515605.1 Sinocyclocheilus anshuiensis | reverse complement strand
GGTCAGGGTGATCTGAGGATCACAGTGAGAGCTTCCCCGTTGAGTGCGTCTCCGCGGACCTCTCATTCCTCCAGCACATCGCACCATCTGGTGTTCCCGGATGAGCTCGCTGGATCCTTAGACAGGGCAGGGCCCAGCATCTCGTGCGGAGTGCAGGCAGATGACAGGATGTCGATCGCTGCATCGGACGGCGAGCTAGGCTCTGGAGATGACAATTCGGCTGCGTTGCCTCCGTCAGGAAGAGTGGTGTTGCCCGAGTCAGATCCAGAGC
>NW_015584682.1:0-271 GCF_001515605.1 Sinocyclocheilus anshuiensis | reverse complement strand
GAGCAACTTGTCAGAAATGCAACTTGATGGGTTGCAGTTGGTAGCAATGATCCAAATGAACCGTTCTGCCTTTAAGAAACACCTAGCATTGTTTTAACGAAGGCTGCATTGAACAGTGATAGCATTCACCTTAAAGCTGTTGACCCAGCAACAAAGACCAATATGCCAGGTGTTGGAAACATTACAAGGGACATGGGTTAGTCTTCAGTTCAAGAGGGACTCCTCACCTAGGCAGCTCCTGGAGAATGTTCCTATGGCCTTGTCAGTACCC
>NW_015584681.1:0-271 GCF_001515605.1 Sinocyclocheilus anshuiensis | reverse complement strand
CATGACAAAAAATAGCTGATAGTTTGATTCTTTGTTCTTGTTTTGCGTAAACTTATTCAGTCACCAAGGAAGACAAGCTTCTTATGATTGTTCATTGCAAAAGTAGTAGGAAAAAAGTGAAATATAACACAGTGCACTGTGCAGACAAAAAATTTTTTTGAAGGAAAACATTCCCCCCCAAAAAACCTACATATTTAACAGTTTACAGCACCTTTTGAATCACAAGTAGTGAGAAATGTGAACTACTTGAAACTACACAAAAACCCATGTT
>NW_015584680.1:0-271 GCF_001515605.1 Sinocyclocheilus anshuiensis | reverse complement strand
GGTCAAGGAAATGGTCGGCAACGTGGTCATTGAAATGGTCATGGGAATTTCGCATAACACTTACTGGAGCTCTTTTCAATTCAGTGCTTTGTTCATATGGCATGGTTTTTCCCTCTTTGCTCAAACAGTTTGGAAAGATTGTCTCTCCCCCACCTCCACCTCTTCAAATAAAAAGAATTGCTTGATTGAAGAGTTGGTGTTTTTGGTATCATTTGGCTGTTTTCTCGCATAACTGCTTTCTGGCATCTTACTGTATTTTTATCACATATAT
>NW_015584679.1:0-271 GCF_001515605.1 Sinocyclocheilus anshuiensis | reverse complement strand
ATATTAATTATATTAAGTACAAAATAATAAAGTAGTAAATATTAAGTTGAAATAATAGTTATCCGTTGTGGTCCTATTATAATAAGAAATAATTATTTTACATTTTATGTATATATTAAATTTATATTTACATTTTAAATGTAAAATAAATATGTACAGTAAATACAAAGTAATTACTTTTTTTATTATGATAGCACCACAATTGATAATTGTTAAGTGAATATAGTTATACATTAATAAATACTATTAAATAATATAATAAAAGCCAACT
>NW_015584678.1:0-271 GCF_001515605.1 Sinocyclocheilus anshuiensis | reverse complement strand
GGACCCATTAACCCATTCATGCATGAAGAGCTACTGCTCCTCAGAACCGAAGCACTCAGGAAGGATTTTCACAGAAACACATCTCACTCATACCTTAGGGAACGCAGTGTACTCAAGCCCACTCCACAGAGGGGTGGTTCACCGGTTCGACCATAAGGGCAGTGTGACAGAGAGGTCCCGCAGGCCTGACCATCTATCAAACTGCTGAGTGGAACTAAGGATTGGTAGGCCACTCAACGCCTCAGCGAGAGGAGCTCTAGCTCAGAGAACG
>NW_015584677.1:0-271 GCF_001515605.1 Sinocyclocheilus anshuiensis | reverse complement strand
TGTGTGTGTGTCTACCTGCTGTGCAGTGGTGGCCGTCTGCAGCAGACGCTGCTCTTCCCACAGGCAGCGGGCCACGATGCGGGCGATCTCCATGGGCTTCTCCAGATACTTGCTCTGCAGGTGCTGTTTGATGCGCCGCAGGTTGTGTTGGTACAGGACATTGTTCTCCTGCAGGAAGCGGCTGTACTGCTGATCGATCTCCCCCAGCAGGTTATGGAACACAAGCGTGGCGTGAGACTCCTTGTTGGCCGCATACGCCCTGTGACAGACA
>NW_015584676.1:0-271 GCF_001515605.1 Sinocyclocheilus anshuiensis | reverse complement strand
GCATAAAAGGTTCATGGATGTAGGCTACATGACTTTACAAACATTGGACGTATTACATAAATTAATAAATTAAATTAATTAAACCCAAATAGATGGGTTTGTGCCAAAGAAACTACACAAAAAAATAAATACGCATGTGGATATGGCTAAATATAAATATATATAGATATATATATAGAGAGAGAGAGATATAGATATATACATAGATAGATAGATAGATAGACAGATAATCCTCTCCCGATGTAAATGTAACTCCCTACGAATTAATGCA
>NW_015584675.1:0-271 GCF_001515605.1 Sinocyclocheilus anshuiensis | reverse complement strand
GCCTATTGCTATTTCTGCATGATTCACTTGTCATATTGTAAGGCTAGAAGCTTACACTGCTATTTTGAACCAGTATTAGAAACAAAAAGCAGAATGATGTGCAGAACTGAATTATGATTAAATTAATCTAACTCTAATAAAGCTGTTATTATATAACATCTTAGTTGTTTTTAGGTAAGAGTCTTTGCTAGAACTGATAAGAAAATATAAGATTTAACCTGAACAATTCAGTTCATGTTTAGTAAAATAGAGAGCCAGAGCCTCTGTGACT
>NW_015584674.1:0-271 GCF_001515605.1 Sinocyclocheilus anshuiensis | reverse complement strand
CCTGGAGTTGCACAAACCGCGTTGAGCTAAAAGAGATCTAAAAAAGCGAAAATGACATTATTAGGTTTGACGATAAAAAGGAATAGAAAAAAAATCGGTTCCGCTTTACATTTAAAAAAATCTTTGCTCAAACTCAGCACTGAGTTTATTTGTTAATCATTTAATCATTTATAACAGCAGCGCTCATATTATAGTTAGAAATAAAAAGACAATTGAAGACTTTCAGAGAATCAGAAGAAAACATACAAAATGTAAAGCTATCAAATGTGTT
>NW_015584673.1:0-271 GCF_001515605.1 Sinocyclocheilus anshuiensis | reverse complement strand
GTGATTAATGACAATTTTCATTTTGGGGTGGAGTATCCCTTTAAAGTAAAAATGGATGATAAATACGTCTTTTGAATGGAATTAAATAGAAAGGACTTTGAGTGTCTTGTTCATCATATTTGTTTTCATATAAAAACAACAGAGCTGAAATCATATCGTGTTTATCAGCAGCACAGCGCATTAGTGAATAACGCGATCTCGTAGGTTTCTGTTCCACTTCGAGAGGTCAGAACGGTCCGTCTTGACTGCGCTTATTTCACTCCTCCCCTCA
>NW_015584672.1:0-271 GCF_001515605.1 Sinocyclocheilus anshuiensis | reverse complement strand
TGATTCGTACTTGGGATTCCATTACCACAACCCAGATTTATTATGTCCTGATAAGAACTATATTTTTACTACCCCTAGACGCGGGGCGTAATAATTGGGGGCTCGTCCAATTCTATTCTGATTTTGAAATTCGTTCAATGCTGATTAGGAGGTTTGCGGCTCTGCTGGTGAGTACAATTTATATTTTGTGTTTTGACTGGCAGTTTTTTCATGGGGGGTGGGGAAATGTAAGGTTGTTTCATATGGAGTTTAGCATAGAAGCGTTTAAGCA
>NW_015584671.1:0-271 GCF_001515605.1 Sinocyclocheilus anshuiensis | reverse complement strand
TGGTGAAAAAACTTGGCCCACTAGGCATTAACACCTCACTGTGCAATTGGATATTGGACTTTCTCACTGATAGACCCCAGACAGTATGAGTGGGAACAAAACCTCCGGAACCATCATCCTGAATACCGGGGTCCCTCAGGGCTGTGTTTTGAGCCCACTGTTGTTTACCTTGATGTTTAATGACTGCTGTGCCAGTTATGACTTGAATCATATCATTAAATTCGCAGATTAGACGTTAAACCGAGGTCCTGACTCTCTGTGGTCATTAAAA
>NW_015584670.1:0-271 GCF_001515605.1 Sinocyclocheilus anshuiensis | reverse complement strand
GATTCGATCCTCCAAGCAGTTTCACCCAGAACCATCCAATCTTATATAACTGCTTGGAGATGCTTTAAAGCTTTCCACCTCTCGCACAGCCTGCCATTTCCTGATTTCTCCCTCCTCTCGATCACATATTTCGTCACCTACCTTAAGACCTGTAAGAATCTCCAAGCCCGTTCCATCAAAGGTCATCTAAGCGGCATCCAATTTTTTTACGCATTAATCTACGCCGCCCCCTCTCCCGAAATAAACAATTCTCAAACATCTCTTTTGATCA
>NW_015584669.1:0-271 GCF_001515605.1 Sinocyclocheilus anshuiensis | reverse complement strand
TAAGAGATAGGCCAGTTTTGGTGTGAGATGAAGTACAGTAAACATCTGTCATCATCGTTGGTGATAACTTGATGGTTTTAGGCTAAAACATAAATGCATAACAGCTAACACACACACACACACACACACACACACACAGACAGTATATTACTCAGCATGTCTTGTGAAAACATTATGCATAACTTTCATGGACTTCTTTCACAGTATGTTCGACTTTCTGGCCAAAAACGGGATCCCAGTAGTGGTCAACACTATATCAGATTGATTGACA
>NW_015584668.1:0-271 GCF_001515605.1 Sinocyclocheilus anshuiensis | reverse complement strand
TACGTAAAGCTTTAATCTGTGCAATCAATTTTCTAGCTTCAATTGGCCTCAGGATGTTAATAAGATCTGGCTCCTGGACATATTTCAAATCTTCCAGGGTTTCCACGCCTAAGGTCTGGAGAGTCTCTAACACTGTCTTTTGAACTTGACTTTGGCAGCACAGAGCCAATGAAGTCAGCAAGATCACCGTCTACATCATCCATTACTAAGAAAAAAGGAGTCAGAAATTATAATTCAGTGTTAGCCCAAACATTCTCCAAAGGCCAATTCA
>NW_015584667.1:0-271 GCF_001515605.1 Sinocyclocheilus anshuiensis | reverse complement strand
GGTGTTTGTTTTCCTCTCCCACGTGTTCCATGTTCCCTCCTGTGATCTAGTTTCTCCCTCGTGTTGATTGTGTTCTTTGATTTCAGGTGTTCCCTCTTTAGTTTCCATGGTTTTTGATTAATCACTCCACCTGTTTCAGTTCTCCCTGATTACTTTCCCTGTGTTTATTAGCCCTGTATTTTCCTGAGTCTGGTGTCTAGTCTTAACAGTCAATCCCCGTGTCCTATGCGTGTGTTCCCATGTATTTGTAAATAAAGTCTGATTGCTCTGG
>NW_015584666.1:0-271 GCF_001515605.1 Sinocyclocheilus anshuiensis | reverse complement strand
GTCTCTAAACCTCTCTTTTCTTTATTCAAAGTTGATCTAGACAAGCTCTGTTAATCCTAAAGCAGTCAAAACTGCCTCTCCATATTCATCCTGTGTCCTCTTAAGGTGTAAATTTATTACTTTTTTGTTTTGTTAACCTGCAACACATCCCTTAGGAAAATTAACTATGGGTTTACGGCAAAAAAAATAAAAATAAAAAATAAAAAACATTACTATAGCATAGTTAAACCACGGTAACCACTTGCAGTTTAACCATTTGTAAACAAAAAAA
>NW_015584665.1:0-271 GCF_001515605.1 Sinocyclocheilus anshuiensis | reverse complement strand
ATGCGTCAGCTATCAGAAATAATAATCATGTGCGATTAAATATTAAGTTAATGTCACAGGTATCATGCCCTAACAATGAACAATAATTTTTTACAGCATTTACTCATCTAAGTTGATGTTAATTTAGAAATATAACAAAAAATAAATAGAATAAATATAAATTTTACTAATTATTTTATATGTAGTACATTAATGCTTATGAATTGAACCTCATGTATATTGACTTGTTCAGTTTGGTGCTTCAATTTATGTAAGAATGGCATGTAAAAAA
>NW_015584664.1:0-271 GCF_001515605.1 Sinocyclocheilus anshuiensis | reverse complement strand
ACACTAATTTATTATTATTATTATTATTATTATTATTATTATTATGTATAATCACAGTCACCGAATTGTAATTATTATTCATCATAATTAATTATTAGAACAATTACAACAAAAATAACAATGACGACGATGACGACGACGACGACAACAATAATAATAATAATAATTTTAAAAGAAAATCATAATTACAACTGTAAAATTGCATTTATAATATTTATGGCTGTCTTAATTTCTTAATTTTCAAATATTAAACCATAAAAAATGTATTTTT
>NW_015584663.1:0-271 GCF_001515605.1 Sinocyclocheilus anshuiensis | reverse complement strand
GGGGAACTACGATTCATTTCCATCAATCAGTGTATATAGAAACCCATTTCACTGCTTCTGTGTTTCAAACGTGGAAACTACCCAGCAGGAAACAAGGTTTCAAGTAATAGGGTTGAAAGATTAGGCTAAATGAATCTGTTACTCACTAAGGACTAGCTAGTTTGGGACCAATTGTTTGTTACAGTGGTTAATGATCAACTTATATTTCCCATAAATTAAAGAAAACTCTTTGCTTGATCTTTTCTTAAAATAAATTGGGTAACAAGATTGA
>NW_015584662.1:0-271 GCF_001515605.1 Sinocyclocheilus anshuiensis | reverse complement strand
GTACAACCACACAAAAGCGGACGGAACGCGGCTGCCTCCTCCCAGCAATCGCACAAGCGCAGACGAGCGGGGCTGAAAGGCTGAGGCTGGTGGTCAGAGAGGCAGGTATTTAATTTGCATCGTTTTCTAGTTTGTGGAGTCGCTGCTTTTTCAAGAGTGGGAGGGGACAAGCCAAAGCTTCTGGGCGAGGAAACGTCGCATAATCCCTAACGGCAGAAACTTCCTATTTGCTGGCAATAAGCAGGACATCCCCCGTCCAACGGAGCAGGAA
>NW_015584661.1:0-271 GCF_001515605.1 Sinocyclocheilus anshuiensis | reverse complement strand
GACAAAAGCATTCACAAAATAATACAATCCAGACTATTAGGTGACGTTTCATTCATTTTAATGTTGGTTAGAAAAATACAAATTACCAGTAATGTAACAACTTATTGCATGACACATTTTATGCAGGTACCCATAGCTGTTATGAAATAGCCATTTCATGCAAAATATCACAACTGAATAACAAAACAGTTTAAATTTACAACTGGTTGTAAATGATTTTGTACAGGATTTTAAATGTAAAGTTATACGAGAGGGTTGATGTTCTGACTTA
>NW_015584660.1:0-271 GCF_001515605.1 Sinocyclocheilus anshuiensis | reverse complement strand
CAACATTATACCACAAATTCTGTTGTTTGAGCTTATGTTCTATTAAATTAAGAATATTCCTGTAAAAGACAATTGGTAACACTTCACAGTAAGGGTACATGAATTACCATGAATTCATGCATAATGTGCGAATTATGCATTACTTCATGCATTAATATCTCATGAATTATCATGAACTAACAGGAGTTCAAAGTCTTTCATTCATGACTTCATGGATGAACAACAGCTTAATTAAGACATTAATTAAGGTGAGTACATCATCATGATTTAT
>NW_015584659.1:0-271 GCF_001515605.1 Sinocyclocheilus anshuiensis | reverse complement strand
GACTTGGGGACTGGAGCCCTCCCTGGGCTGGACGTGGGAACTGGAACCCTCTCTGGGCTCAACTCGGGAACTGGAACCCTCTCTGGGCTAAACTTGGGGACTGGAGTCCTCTCTAGGCTAAACTCGGGAACAGGAGCCCTCTGTAGGCTAAACTCAGGAACAGGAGCCCTCATTGGGCTAAACTCGGGGACTGGGACCCTCACTGGGCTAAACTCAGGGAATGGGACCCTCTCTGGGCTAAACTCAGGAACAGGAGCCCTCCGTGGGCTAA
>NW_015584658.1:0-271 GCF_001515605.1 Sinocyclocheilus anshuiensis | reverse complement strand
TCTATAAATAAAGAAACATTATGGTTTTCCTTAAAATGGAGCATACGCAGAATGTGTGGTTCAAGTATAATCACAAGAATGACAGTCCACACACTAACAGACTCGTGTATACCTGCATATCATGTCTGAAAAAACAAGTAACCTTTGTGGTAATAAACAGCTTGAAAGTTTGAAAATTGTTGTAGTGTGGCTTATAAAAAAGGTGTTTAAAAACAATGTGACACACTGTACCAATAGATAACTGTGTTTATATGCCTGTTATATGTGCTAA
>NW_015584657.1:0-271 GCF_001515605.1 Sinocyclocheilus anshuiensis | reverse complement strand
CAACAATAGGTGGCGCCAAATACGCGTAAAACGAGTGTGCCATGACGTAATGTAATGTGTGTTGTAAAGATGCGATTGAAAACAAAAGAAAAAGAAAAGCTTACAGCGGGTCGTGACTGTCATGTTAGCCTGATGGGACCAAACTTCATCTGTAAGTGATTTTAAAATCTAAGACAGTACCCAGATTTGAAGACTACAATAAGATTTCACTTCTACTGTTAATAAAATTTTGGTAGGCTACTATGAGATGGATAGCCTAAATGTTATATAA
>NW_015584656.1:0-271 GCF_001515605.1 Sinocyclocheilus anshuiensis | reverse complement strand
GGTAAAACTGTCAGTGTGACTATGCTTTTGACTACTGGGGGAAAGGAACCATGGTCACTGTCTCGTCAGGTAAGAAAAACTTACTAAAACAAAATCTGATCTAAGTACGAAAAGTTGTGACAGGTAGGCTAATTTGTCAAAAAGTTGTTTTATATTTAAGCAACGTTTAAATGGCTATTTACTCTACGATTCGGACAATTAAAGTAGGGGCATGTCTTTAGAGTTCTGCTAGAAACGCAAAGATTCACATTAATTATGAATAATTAAATTG
>NW_015584655.1:0-271 GCF_001515605.1 Sinocyclocheilus anshuiensis | reverse complement strand
TCTCTGTTTTTCACTCTTTCCGTTTCAGTGTTATTCTGCTTCTGGCGTTACACATCTGCTTATTCACCATGATAGGAATGCTGATCTTTGCCAAATCAGATGTAAGAAATGATCACATCCTTATCACATAATTTCTATCAATACTTATATGGTCCCACTTTTTGATTTAAACAAGCCCCTGTCCCCAAGTATTACATTTTGCCACATAACTCATACTCATCAATTCGTGCTTTGGACATGAATGATACGTTAGTGTTGCTTATTGAGGAGA
>NW_015584654.1:0-271 GCF_001515605.1 Sinocyclocheilus anshuiensis | reverse complement strand
TTTAATCAAAAATACTGTAAAAATTGTGAAATATTATTACAAATTAAAGTAACCGTTTACTATGTGAGTATATAATAACATGTAATTTATTCCTGTAAACAACGCTGAATTTTCAGTATCATTATTCCAGTCTTCGGTGTTGCATGATGGGGAAAAAAAAGAAATTAATACTTTTATTCATCAATGATGCATTAAATTGATCAAAAGTGCCAGTAAAGACATTTACAATATTAGAAAAGATTTCTATTTCAAATAAATGCTGTTCTTTTGA
>NW_015584653.1:0-271 GCF_001515605.1 Sinocyclocheilus anshuiensis | reverse complement strand
TTTCAAGACCTTCCTGCACAGAGAATGGCTTTTCCAACACTTTCAAAACTCTCTGGACCTAATGGATTTGAGAAGAAGATGAAGTCTAAATGCAGTAAAAAATACAGTAAAATTGTGAAATATTACTACAATTTAAACAACTGTTTTCCATTTTGATACATTTTAAAATAGAATTTTCAGCAGCCATTACTCCAGTCTTTAGTGTCACATGATCGTTTCATTCAAATATGCTTCTCTTATTTTCAAAAAGGTTGTGCTGATCAATATTTTT
>NW_015584652.1:0-271 GCF_001515605.1 Sinocyclocheilus anshuiensis | reverse complement strand
TGTCATGCCAATAAAGCACTCTTAAATTGAAATTGAAATTGAGTGTCTGTCTCTCTGTCTCTCTCTCTCTCTCTCTCTCTGTCTCTGTAAGCAGACAGGTCAGTGTTTCTGAAACCATTAGCACTGGATGAGGATTCAGTAATGAGAAGATGATTGGCATCTGCTTTACACAATCTGAGACAAAATTAAGATTTATTGTGTTTCTAACCAATCTGAGAGACTTAAACACTGATCAAAAATGCACATAAGAATTTATAAAAAAATGTTTATA
>NW_015584651.1:0-271 GCF_001515605.1 Sinocyclocheilus anshuiensis | reverse complement strand
TTAAAGCTTGAAAAATGAACTAGAGAAACTTAAGCACTGAACAGTGAATCACGGTGAAGTGTCTTCAGATACATGGTTGTGGAACCAGAGCATAGAAATGTTCATCCCTGGTATTGTCCTTGGCAATATGGCACATAAATCCTTGTCGCGTGTTGAAAAGCTTTCCTACAAGGCTATCACTCTTCCCGCTATAGGGTGACAGAACACATTAGAACACCATCACAGACATACACAACATAACCTTATATTTTAATCTCAATAAAACATTTGA
>NW_015584650.1:0-271 GCF_001515605.1 Sinocyclocheilus anshuiensis | reverse complement strand
CATTAAATTAAAAAACAAAAACAAATACAATTAAATAAATATGTGAAGACTTCAGATGCAAAAACCTATAAGTCTGTCTGAGATTTTTTTTTTTTATCTTTTAAATGGGCATTTTTATCAGGCTCCTGTGTTTAGGTTCAGTACATTCACTTCACATTCAAACGGTTATTAGTCAGTTATTGAATGCCTTGTTTTCAAAAATGTCCAATATTATTTTCATAGGAGCCTGATTTTTAGATGGACTTGCATCTGAAGTCTTCATATATACATA
>NW_015584649.1:0-271 GCF_001515605.1 Sinocyclocheilus anshuiensis | reverse complement strand
GTTTAACGCGTTAAAAATATGTAACGCAATTAACGCAGGGGCGGGGCTAGGGTTTATCATGTTCTCGCTATGTGGGTTCTATTCATAAAAACATGAGAGGAGAGCACTGTGACTGTTAATCGTCTTTTAATACCGCCACAAGAACACACACAGACCGGAAGCAACAACTTCTCCACCTCAGCATAACACTGCCCTCTAGTGTGGGACGTAGATGTAACTAGCATCCATACTCCAGACTAAGTTACTTTAATAACCTATATGCAGCCGCATA
>NW_015584648.1:0-271 GCF_001515605.1 Sinocyclocheilus anshuiensis | reverse complement strand
TAGAATAGAAAAAGAATAGAGCAAGCTAGTGTTAGAGGACTTTTTAAAAAAATTTGTATTAAAACTGTATATAATGACCTACAATCATCTGAGAACCGATTTAAACACATTAACACAGTATTCTGACCGGTTTAGCTAATATATCATTTCTCTTTTAGCTGACGTCATATGGAAGCTTCTTGAACTACAGCGTTGCTTATGACACGTCTGAGGAAAACGTGGACAAAACGCTTCAAGCTCATTTCAGCGTAATTATTGAGGTGAGATGATA
>NW_015584647.1:0-271 GCF_001515605.1 Sinocyclocheilus anshuiensis | reverse complement strand
TAATGTTCTTTTTAGCAGCATCATATGACCCCTTTAATATTAAATAATTATATCATCATATTATATGGTTATTATATTTTATCATTACATTACTATTAAAATATATGGTTATTAGTTTATTAATCATATATTTTTAAAATAATTTGTTAATGTATTAATTTTAGAATAGCAAAATCATTAAATATAATCACATAATATCGTATAATAATGATATTACATGATTATATTAAAGGATTTTGTTACTCTAAAATTACTTTTATATATAAAATTA
>NW_015584646.1:0-271 GCF_001515605.1 Sinocyclocheilus anshuiensis | reverse complement strand
GACTTCAGTTTAACCAACTGTACTAACTAACCAACCTTTAAATACACATCTTATTATTTTTAGTAGTTGCATGAAATTAGAATATTGAGAAGGCAAAAGCTTAGGCTAATATAAAATGTATCAATTAATGTTTTGTAATACATTTATCTAATTATTTACAAATGAATTGTTTTACATAAGGAAACTTTGATAGGTTATCAGACGTTTCAATACATTGTTTGAGATTAAGAAATTACCATTGCATGCTTCTACTTAAATGCCCTACTTTCAT
>NW_015584645.1:0-271 GCF_001515605.1 Sinocyclocheilus anshuiensis | reverse complement strand
GTAAGATTTTTTCTATATTTATATTATATACTTTCATGTTAATTTCAAGTTTGAGTCATTTTGTTGTGTTTTGTTATTGTTTTAAGTGTTTTTTTTTTTTTATGAAAATAAATATTGCCAAGGGAACTAGCTGATATAAAATAATTTTATACTTTATTTTATTTAAAATGAAATGTATTTAAATTTTTTATGGTTTTATTTTTTATTTTTAGGTAGCTATAATAACCCTGGTGAGTGGTTCTTGTCTGCTTAAAACTCACCATCAGGATGA
>NW_015584644.1:0-271 GCF_001515605.1 Sinocyclocheilus anshuiensis | reverse complement strand
AATGAATCAGACGTTTTGAAGGAATCGATTGAATAAATGACTCAACGACTCATTCGTTCCAGTCATTAAGACAGTGGCTTGCTGCCACCTACTGGCAATTTTAGTGTCATTTTTAAAAGTATTCTATTTTTCTGTCATTTCATATTTCTGTGTTCTAAATGTTATATTTAAAACATAATCTCATAACATTATTTAAGCAATTTGTAAGTGCAGTGTAAATGCATGTAGGAGCTCCTGTGTATGTATGTGTAGGCTAGAGCCCTGCGTGTTT
>NW_015584643.1:0-271 GCF_001515605.1 Sinocyclocheilus anshuiensis | reverse complement strand
TTTATATTACATTACATTTTATTTTGATGGTCCCCTTAGTCTATTAACTATAAGCAACTTTGCAACTACATGACAACTAACTCTCATTTAGAGTATTAGTAGACCTATAGGTTAAAGGGTTAGGAATACCTATATATAATATATAATAATATAATAATAAATGTATTATAAATACAGGCTTCATAGAAATTGTTACCCAACTTACTAACAACACTAAAATAACAAGGAAATTCTTAAAGGGGTCATATGATGCTGCTAAAAAGAACATTAT
>NW_015584642.1:0-271 GCF_001515605.1 Sinocyclocheilus anshuiensis | reverse complement strand
TTATTAGGGAAATATATATATCTATTTTAATTAATTAAAATCTGCCCCCCACTCCACTCCTGCAAGACACCTCATAATGTTTAATACTTTTTTACATTTATCCTCTACTTGTTTAATGTGTGATCTCCATGTTAGTCGTGAATCAAACCATACCCCCAAAAAACGAAAACTCTCAACTCTTTCCAGATTATTCTTATACAGTTTCAGTTTAATATCTTTATTTTTATTTCCAGAGAAAACCATCACTTTTGATTTTTCAGCAGAAAACTTA
>NW_015584641.1:0-271 GCF_001515605.1 Sinocyclocheilus anshuiensis | reverse complement strand
GTGTGGGTTTAAGTAGTGTACTCAAAAATATTTTCACATGTGTCCACAACCTTATCAGTTTATTCATAAACTTCTCACAAAATGGGTAACACTTTAGAATAATGGTCCATTGTTAACAAGTAATTATGCAGGAAGTAATAGGTAGTAATACATTAACACTTAACTTAATACTATTAACTAATACAGAAGCAAGATTAACTAGCAGTAAGTAGTAGCAAATTTAGGGCAAAGGTAGTTCCTTATTAGATATTTTATAATTACTAAAAAAATA
>NW_015584640.1:0-271 GCF_001515605.1 Sinocyclocheilus anshuiensis | reverse complement strand
ATTAAAAATAACATGGCTTGGCAAACGATATGTTCGGATAATGTGGTGTTCTGGCATTCAAAATAAATTAATACGTGTGAAAAACAATCCTCTCCCTCTCTACCACGCCTCTCTGTTCTCTGCGATGCCTCCTCCTATAGCAACAATAATTGCAGCCATTTCAAGCGCAAAATAAGGGTGCTTTCACACTTGGTTCGATGGCCTGGTCCGAACCCGGGTTCGATTGCTCCCCCTCCCCCTGCCCCCGCTGGACTGCGTTCATATTATTTTA
>NW_015584639.1:0-271 GCF_001515605.1 Sinocyclocheilus anshuiensis | reverse complement strand
GATCTGTAATAACAAAGCAATAGTGACCAGGTAATAAAAACAGTTACTCACGCTTTTGTGTTGTGACATTACTGTCGGATCCAATATAGTTGCACAGCATCGTCTTTTAATTTCAGTCTTTCAAAAAATCCGGCGTCGAGTTGTGCCTTGTTTGTAAACGAATCCAGACGCGGTCTGGAACTTCATTAAAAATAAAGCTCTTTCCTAATGTTGGGATCAAAAGGAAGGCAATGCAAAGACTGTGTTTGTACACAATTTGGCACTGCACAGC
>NW_015584638.1:0-271 GCF_001515605.1 Sinocyclocheilus anshuiensis | reverse complement strand
GTGGCCTGTGTGGGGACTATGACGGAAACCCCAATAATGATTTCACTAAGCCAGATGGCTCCCAAACCGACAACTCAAGTCAGTTTGGCGACAGCTGGCAAACTGATGAGGATGAGGATGCAACGTCAGTAACTTTCATTCTTCTTCATCATCAGGCAATTTTTTTTAGGATTAGGTCAACTTCCTATGCTCGATGATGCCGGTGTTGATCAGTGCAGGTCTGTGTTGTGTTTTCAGGTGCAAGCCTGACCCCGGGCCTCAACCACCCTGC
>NW_015584637.1:0-271 GCF_001515605.1 Sinocyclocheilus anshuiensis | reverse complement strand
CTGAAATTATTAATGGAAGAAAGTAATATGATTGATGTATGGAGATAAAGGAATGAAAAGACTAAAGAATACTCAAGGAGACAGTTAGTGGGGAATTTTATGTGTCAGACAATAATCTGTTTTATTTTATGCAGAAAATGTTGAAGGTATTATCAGGAAAATTAAATATGTGGAAACAAGTTTTAGTGACCATAAACCAGTTTTTATTCAAATAGACTGGAGCACGGAGAAAAGAGGACCGGGGGTATGGGTTTTAAACACTGAGGTTTTA
>NW_015584636.1:0-271 GCF_001515605.1 Sinocyclocheilus anshuiensis | reverse complement strand
ATTCCACAATCTGTACAGTGACATCCATAGATGACTGATAGAAAAAAAGAAGAAAAAAAAAAAGAAATTTGGTGTAGTAATAGCATTAGTTGGAGATATCCATATGAAATGTTTATAACTAACAGTAATCTATAGAGGACACAATAATAACTGGGAAAGCTCCTCAGAGTTTGTTTTTCCATGTGTACATATAAACAAAACCCCAATTTACATTTCAATGTTATTTAGTCCTTTGTGTAATATATAGAATTTCCATTCATATATCAAAACG
>NW_015584635.1:0-271 GCF_001515605.1 Sinocyclocheilus anshuiensis | reverse complement strand
GCCGTAGAAGTACGAGGGAGGGTCTCGCTTTATGGTCCACAGGAAGGAGTTGAGCTCGCTTTGCTGGAGACAGAGAGAAAGAGAGAAAGAGAAGAGGTTTGGGCTTTGTAAAGGCTGATGCTGAAACATCAGTGACAGCGGTGAAACACACTAGCATTCAAACGCTTGATTTTTCTCCAATGCTTTTGAAAGAAGTCTCTTCTGCTCACCAAGTCTGCATTATGTAATTTGATCAAAAATACAGTAAAAATTGTGAAATATTATTAGAATT
>NW_015584634.1:0-271 GCF_001515605.1 Sinocyclocheilus anshuiensis | reverse complement strand
AATGCGAAAATCAACCCATGTTTTTACCCTGCAAACACGCAGAGCGTTAAATGTGAACTGGTGGATGAATAAGAAGACAATGCATTATAAAAATCTAAACATAGAGGTGTGCGATATGTAGCCTATGGTCTGCGATAATATCGGAATTATTGTTTTAACGATGTGCGATTAGATATTATGAGTATATCGCGAAAAGCAAACACAAAACACACCAACAGAGAGAGTTCACGCATACATTAGGTGATGAAGTCTAGTAGGTTAGACTAGTGCG
>NW_015584633.1:0-271 GCF_001515605.1 Sinocyclocheilus anshuiensis | reverse complement strand
TCCACTGGGTTCCCTCTTGGGTGATAGGGGGTCGTCCTCACCTTACGGATACCCGCGACTTTGCACAGCTCTTGAATGGTTCGGGATTCGAAATCTGGGCCCTGATCACTATGCAATTTTTCTGGAAAGCCATAGTGCAGTAAGAAATGATCCCAGAGACATCTGGCCACTGTCCGAGCCTTTTGATCTTTGGTAGGTATCGCAATGGCATATTTTGTAAAATGGTCTGTAATGACCAATATATCCTTTGCGTTGCTACTGTCTGGCTCTA
>NW_015584632.1:0-271 GCF_001515605.1 Sinocyclocheilus anshuiensis | reverse complement strand
CACACAATAACATTTTAAATTACTTCCATTTCTGAAAAAAAAAAAGAATATAGGCCTAGTAATTGATGTCATAAATACACAAGCCTAATTTTTGTTTTAATTATTATTAATTATTATTATTATTGATTCAGAAATAATAACGGCAGGCCTAATAATGTTATAATCAGGGTTTAAATCGGGCCGGGGCCGTCTGGGGTTTCGGCACATAGACTCCAGGGCTCGAGATTAAAGGGGCGGTCACACTAGACTTTGAACGTGCGAAATTTTTTCG
>NW_015584631.1:0-271 GCF_001515605.1 Sinocyclocheilus anshuiensis | reverse complement strand
GTGGATTTTATGCAGGTCACAGTACGTCAGTGCTCTCACATCAGAACTTGATTTTCCAGGACGCACATATAAGTTAATGGGCTCTCCGAATATATCATTCTTGCCTGAGGATAAGCCAAAGGAAGTGATATTGAGCCACATAATGCATCTTTCCTCCGGTAAAAGACATTAAACACTTTGAATTCATACTTCCACCCAGTTCTATTTTTGCAATATAAGGTAGAAATAGGGTGACCATACGTGCCATTTTCCCAGGACGTGTCCTAGCCAG
>NW_015584630.1:0-271 GCF_001515605.1 Sinocyclocheilus anshuiensis | reverse complement strand
TAATAAGAAATGTTTCTTGAGCAGCAAATCGGCATATTAGAATGAATTTTGAAGGATCATGTGACACTGAAGACTGGCATAGTGTAGAAGACTGCTGAACATTCAGCTTTACGATCACAGGAATAAATTGCTACTTTTTGTTTCATATTTATTTTTGGCATTTTATTATGACAGAACAGATCAGACATGACAGGAAGCAATGAGGGAGGGGCGGGGGGGTTGGGAAAGGTTCCTTTAAAATTTATTTTAATATTATAATTTGTAGTATAAC
>NW_015584629.1:0-268 GCF_001515605.1 Sinocyclocheilus anshuiensis | reverse complement strand
GTGTGTGTGTGTGTGTGTGTGTGTGTGTGAGGGAAACTTCCCACAATCGAGGGAATTTCAAGATCATAGTATTCTAAGGTTGATGTTGCGTTAAAGTATATGGCTGAGGGATAGTATATAACAGTGTGACATTATCTGTCATGGGTTTCAGTAGCTTGGTCAGTAGTTTAGGGATGTGTTTACAATATTCTTCTGACAATAAATATATTCACATTCATGTATTTATATATATATATACTGTGTATGTGTATATATATATATATATATA
>NW_015584628.1:0-271 GCF_001515605.1 Sinocyclocheilus anshuiensis | reverse complement strand
AAATATATAACACTGCTCTAGTGGTTTTTGGATATTTTAATAAAATCTTACATATTGTGCCTTTAAGAACTTTATTTTATATCGAAAATAAACTATATATCGACCTCACTATTTTACAGCATTTATTAATCTAGAGTTCATGTTACTGTATGAATGAACTACTGTTAGTTTTTTATACACACAGAATCCGGTTTACAGCAGGCGTGATCATAGAAGTGTTTGTGAGACTCACCTGAGTTTTGTTCTAGAGTGTTCTGGACGGGCAGTTTCA
>NW_015584627.1:0-271 GCF_001515605.1 Sinocyclocheilus anshuiensis | reverse complement strand
TCAGTGCAATAGGTCTGTAATCATTGAAATATGTTATAGCAGCCTGTTTTGGCACTGGCACTATTGTGGATGTCTTCAGGCAAGTTGGAACAGTGCACTTTTACAGAGAAAGGTTGAATATATTTGTAAATACCTCACCCAGCTCATTCTCTGAGGACGCACCTTGGGATGCCATCCGGACCAACTGCTTTCCGTGTGTTGATTTTACGTAGAGTCCTTATCACCTCAGCACCTTTAGAAATATATTTACTGAGAAAAATGGTGACGTATT
>NW_015584626.1:0-271 GCF_001515605.1 Sinocyclocheilus anshuiensis | reverse complement strand
GTAGACTTTGACAGTGACACGCCTACCTCCTGGAGAGTGTTCTTCTCATTGCTGGATGTCCTGAAACGTTTTTTCTTTACGTTTTTCGTCCGATCATCCACCACTATTGTCCTCTGTGGATGTCCAGGCCTTTTTATGTAGGTGAGCTCACCAGTGCGGTCTTTTTTTCTCAGAATGTAACTGCTGATTTGACCACTTGTAGTCTCGCGTAGCCAGACCTTTAGATTGACGGCTGAAGGTCTGGAATCCATGGCAGCTTTCATTGGCCAAG
>NW_015584625.1:0-271 GCF_001515605.1 Sinocyclocheilus anshuiensis | reverse complement strand
TCTGTTTTTCTTGTTTTGTGAGACTTAAAGTGTGGCAGTATGGGATGGGATTGAGTGCATAAGAGAGCGAGAGCGTGAATGAGAAAATTAGAGAGACACAAAGAGAGAGCTGAGTAGCAGTAGTTGTTCTCCTTCACTGGCTGCCTGCAGCAGCTTGTATCAGGGGCTCAGGGGACCTGCAGAACTATACCCAGAGAGCCTGATTATTACCATGCTAAATTTATATTGATTGCTGTAGCTTAAGAGCTAAATTCAAGTTATTCCCTAGACG
>NW_015584624.1:0-271 GCF_001515605.1 Sinocyclocheilus anshuiensis | reverse complement strand
TCAGTCGTCTCCTGCTGATCCGGAAAGATGCTCAGTGTGGGTTTGAGGGGAGATCCTGAAACACACATAGAGATATTACAAGATAATGTAGGTTGTCATATCCAGTAATGAAGGTATATATTGTACAGTAGTAGATTTCTTTTTCATGTCCAGTCACACTATAGAAGCAGCATGAACAATATGACACTCACCTAAGACGGTAATTTGAATTTGGGAGTGTGTAGGCTCTTTGTAGTTATATTTCAATACACCATTGGCTTCAAGTCTGAAG
>NW_015584623.1:0-271 GCF_001515605.1 Sinocyclocheilus anshuiensis | reverse complement strand
AATTTAGATTGTTTAATATATATTAAATATTTTAGTTGTTATTGGGCCCTATGGAAGTTTGCTGAGTGTTTTTTTTATCGGTTAAAGGTCATAAATGGGTTAAATAAAACCCAATCAGCATATGTATATCAGTATTTGTTTGCATGTAAACACTTCTGTCCCTCAGTTTGTGGAAGACTACGAGCCCACGAAAGCTGACAGCTACAGGAAGAAGGTGGTTCTGGATGGCGAGGAGGTGCAGATAGATATTCTGGACACGGCCGGTCAGGAG
>NW_015584622.1:0-271 GCF_001515605.1 Sinocyclocheilus anshuiensis | reverse complement strand
GTAATTCGGACATTTCGACAAGAGCACAGGTAAAAAACAACTTTTCTCTGCTGTGTACAGTACAACATAGCCTACTATATGACCTCCATCAGTACTATTTGGTACCATTCACTGTGTTCCATGTTTAAGACAATGTCTTGTGTGCTGTCTTGTGACATTTACTGTAACATGTATTTTGATTGATCTACATAGGATTGAGGGTCAAGAACGTAGAGGAGGAAGGGGTCCCATATTCACAGAGGAACAATAGAGAGCTATCATAAACATGGTT
>NW_015584621.1:0-271 GCF_001515605.1 Sinocyclocheilus anshuiensis | reverse complement strand
TATATGGAGACACCCTAAAAAACAGTCAACCGGGAAATGGTAACACATGAACCTCCTCACTGGAAGGAACATGGTTGAGAGGAGCAGTAAATTTCTGTTCATCGTTGTCGGCTCGGTTCTGTTCATGCTGATTTTGTATCAGTACGTGGCTCCGGGGATGATGAACTTCGGCTCTCCGCACGGGTACATGCTGGAAGACGATGCGGATCTCTTCCCGACTCCTGATCCACATTACGTGAAGAAATTCTATTTCCCCATCAGGGATCTGGAG
>NW_015584620.1:0-271 GCF_001515605.1 Sinocyclocheilus anshuiensis | reverse complement strand
TTAATATCGCAACATTATAAGCAAAGAGACATCTGCGGATAAAGGATTGTGGTACTGTGCAAAACTTTAATGGCACCTTTGGCCGGTTTTGAGTTGGGAATTTCCTGAGCATTCCGAGACCTTTTGCACTGTAGTCTCCCGTCGGGAGATAAGTCCTAATAATGGGTTGATAGTGTGTTTTTGCCATTATCTAATGAGTATTAATGCTGTGTTAACCTAGAGTAACGGTGTGGAAAAGCTACTCTGGACTAAAGAAATGGAAAAATGCACC
>NW_015584619.1:0-271 GCF_001515605.1 Sinocyclocheilus anshuiensis | reverse complement strand
CTTGACTGGTGCTTATTTATATTAAAAAGGTGGTGGGGAGGGGGGGATAAATTCTGGATAAATTGATAGTCACGATTTTTTTCTCCTACATAAATCTCCTACAAACAGACAACTAAACAAAATAGCATGCAATTTAGTACAGGTTCTGACAAAATGTTAATTGCTGCATTTCATAATGATCTTTACTCCGTGAAGTCAAGCAGCAGAAGTTAAGAGACAATATGCGAATACTACTGGCCCATTTTGGGGTGAACTAAATATACAAGACTAG
>NW_015584618.1:0-271 GCF_001515605.1 Sinocyclocheilus anshuiensis | reverse complement strand
TGACATATCAGTTTGATCCACAACATGAACTTTTTAAATATTTATTTAAAGTTTTAAGGTTTGGAAAAGAAAAAAGAAATCTATAAATACAATTAAATAAATATGTATAAAAAATAGGAAATATAAAAAATTATAAATATATAAATAATAAACAATAATAAATGTATAAATAATAATAAAATGTATAAATAAAATAAAAGGAAACACAAATTAATAATGAAAATATAAAATTAATATAACAAAAGTGGAAATATAAGAATAAACAGAATAG
>NW_015584617.1:0-271 GCF_001515605.1 Sinocyclocheilus anshuiensis | reverse complement strand
AAACGATACCTAAATGAGGATTTTAAGCTGAGGAAACTGAGTGGTACAGTTCAAATTAATGTTCAATCAGTAAGGGCTTCATAACAACCATTATTTTGCATTATTGTATAAAAAGTTACCTTCTACTATATGCACTTATATGAATAAATAACTGAAATGTTAAGTTTAGGATATAGCCTATTAATCTAATAACAAAAAAAACTTTATAGTTTCTAGCTTCAAGTTCATATAGAGTGCTACCTATTTTAGAAATCCTGTTAACATTTCACGG
>NW_015584616.1:0-271 GCF_001515605.1 Sinocyclocheilus anshuiensis | reverse complement strand
AGCTGTTTGCAAACCCAGACAACAGTAAGTCAGTCCTATGAGACCCTCTGCAGGTTACATCGTTACGCCAGTAGGTGGCGGTAAGGGAACGTGTGTATGAGTGAATCAGTCAATCATTTACTCAACTGATTTGTTCAAAAAGTTCAAAAGATTAATTCAGGAACACACAACAGTTAATTCTGCTTCGACCTTTGAATCTGTAGACTGAGCTAAAAATTTAGGGCTACAACATAAATATTGTGTCTGAAATGTAAGTTGGACATTTATTGTT
>NW_015584615.1:0-271 GCF_001515605.1 Sinocyclocheilus anshuiensis | reverse complement strand
GGGGGGGCCAATGGTCACAGCAGGCACAGGGGTGGCGGACACTGGCTTCGGTCCATCCACAGCCTCATCCAGCAGCACCAACGACAGCACTGTCACCTCAGCAATGGCAGCCCCAGTCCTGTGACCGCTACGGGGCCCGGCGAGGCTCTGGAAATGAGGTCCATCGCAACGGGGCCGCAACTGACCGTGTCCTCACAGCCAACCGCCATGCACAATCTTTCTTCCAGGACTCAGTCAGTGCACAGCATTTATCAAGGTGACTTTCAGGAGG
>NW_015584614.1:0-271 GCF_001515605.1 Sinocyclocheilus anshuiensis | reverse complement strand
TGAAGTACACATGAAACAGTCTGTACTGAATAATGAATAGTAAACAGAGGAATCACAGTGGGGGAGTGAGGACTTTTTCAGCAAGCCAGTTCCCCTTGGGGTCAAATTATTAAAGCCAACTCTGAACATTTTTATTTTCTCTTGGGTGAAAATGGGTTGCCTCCCTGTAAAATAACAAAGCTGCGGGTTTCCATTAACACAGAGGCTTGACTGCATCTCGCTCTGTTTCAGACTGAAACACAAAAACACACAATTACAATATGATAATAGG
>NW_015584613.1:0-271 GCF_001515605.1 Sinocyclocheilus anshuiensis | reverse complement strand
GATTTGTCTATGTTCTTCAAGGTGTAATATTTATTATGGAAGCAGTTGTTTCTGCCTTTTGTAAATGTGCATCAGTTTGCAGTCAGGTGTTATTACAAGCTATGACCTCGTTGCTATGGAGTATACACAGTGATTGGCTGATGGGGGAGGAGTCAGCGATTTAATCATAGAAATATTGTAGAATAAGGTGTCATGTTTCCATATTAAAAAAAAGGTTTTAAAATACAATAGGAGTAAGTGCAACTGGACGGTAGTCATTGAAGCAGGATGG
>NW_015584612.1:0-271 GCF_001515605.1 Sinocyclocheilus anshuiensis | reverse complement strand
CTGACTCCAAGGGCTCAAAAGGAGCTTCCATTAAGCCCTCCAGGACGACTGATAAGTCCCAAAAAGGAACTCCAAGGGGCGTGCTGGTCTCAGACGCTGAACTCCACGCATAAACGCTGAGACCAACCGATGTCTCCCCAGGGGAATGTCATCCGATTCTCTCTGTGCGGCGATGGCCGCAACATAAACTCTCAGGGTAGTAGCCGCCGCCCCTGCCACATGTTTTTCTTGTAGGAACTCCAGTACTGAACCTATAGGGCAGCTGACTGGG
>NW_015584611.1:0-271 GCF_001515605.1 Sinocyclocheilus anshuiensis | reverse complement strand
TGATGTGATGTGATGGCGGCAGGGCTGGTTGGATTTAGAGCGTCTTAAATCAAAGCGATTCATCTCCACTGAACTTAAACTTGACTTTGGGCCGTCTGATTGATGGCTCTTTCAGAAGCACTCACACACACACACAAAACCCTCCATCAGCCCAAAGCAGCCACACAATGCGGCCGCACCCGACCCCCCCACAAACACACCCTCCAGATCTGCCCCGGCCCATCATTCCTGCCCCGTCTGAAGAGCCATCTGCCCCTCCTCCGCCCCGTGG
>NW_015584610.1:0-271 GCF_001515605.1 Sinocyclocheilus anshuiensis | reverse complement strand
CTGTTTTATTTGCTCACCAAATACCTTTAAATGAACAAATGTAGACGGCACCCAGTAGCCAAATATGATCACTCACATTTCAAGGTTTGCTTTATGCAAAATAAATGATTTTCTTTGATATTTTTGCTAAATTAAGTACTAGAAATGTCTGTTGACAAGCTGCTTTCATTCCAACACTCATGTGACATTCTTCACCAATATCATTCATTTCTGTAGAGATTTAATGAGGATCAAATGAGTGAGTTCAGCTTTGAGAATAAAAACCAACCTG
>NW_015584609.1:0-271 GCF_001515605.1 Sinocyclocheilus anshuiensis | reverse complement strand
CGTAAAAAAGAGCGCAAGGGGAGGGGGGATGGAGTAAAAGGGGGGGCGGGGGGATTTATACGTTTCATATAAGTGTAAGCAATGCTGAAACTCACTAGTCTCACCCCTCCCAACCCGCGCGCTCTGACTCTGCTCCGACGTCAGCATCCCCTCTCTCCGTTGATGACGTTGGCTTGAAATCGGGAGCTCCGGCGACGCAAAAAGCCCGATTTGGACAAAACCGAGCAATGGGCGGGGACAGAGAGTGAAACGTAGACGGAGTCACCGCACT
>NW_015584608.1:0-271 GCF_001515605.1 Sinocyclocheilus anshuiensis | reverse complement strand
GGGTGTTTAGGATTGTTGCTAGGTGTTACTAGGATGTTTTGGGTTATTGCTAGGTGGTTACTAGGGTGTTTTGGTTGTTGCTACAGTAGGTGGTTGCTAGGGTGTTTAGGATTGTTGCTAGGTGGTTAATGGATGTTTTGAGTTGTTGCTTTAGTAGGTTGTTGGTAGGGTGTTTTGGGTTGTTGCTAGGTGTTACTAGGATGTTTTGGGTTGTTGCTAGGAGGTTTAGGGTGTTTTGGGTTGTTGCTAGGTGGTTACTAGGGTGTTTTGG
>NW_015584607.1:0-271 GCF_001515605.1 Sinocyclocheilus anshuiensis | reverse complement strand
TATTTACTCAATCATGAGGAAAATATATATTGAGATATATATCCATGTTTTTGTGTAAGTGTATATATATTTGTGGAGTTGCATTGGCATGGTTTAAGTTGTGCTTATCTGGCCGTCAGCAGTTCGTGAATGAAGAGGTATCATATCGATCACATGTTCAGTATGGAGTACCTCAAGGCTCAGTACTAGGACCAATGCTTTTCACCCTGTACATTTTACCCATGGAGAGATATCATCAGGAAACATGGTGTTAGCTTTCAATGTTATGCTG
>NW_015584606.1:0-271 GCF_001515605.1 Sinocyclocheilus anshuiensis | reverse complement strand
TTTACAGCAATTATCTAAAAGATGGAATTAGATTAATCATTAACAGTAATTCAAATTTAAATCCCACTTCAAATAATAATAAAAAAACTCTAGGATTTTTAAATTTTGTATTCTGTATTTACTGGGTCTATCTGCTGTTTTGAGTTTCTCGCCGAGAGCATTTGATTCACACAAAATTTGGCATGTATCATCTTGAGACACTGATTATAAAAAATTACCAAAATAATTTTAATTTGTCAAATAATTGAGAAGATATATGCCAAATATTTTT
>NW_015584605.1:0-271 GCF_001515605.1 Sinocyclocheilus anshuiensis | reverse complement strand
GTATTTTCTGTTACAAGTGTGGCGAAGATGGACATACCAGAAGAGAATGCAAAGGGGAGGAAAACCTGAGGAAGGTTAACCAGAAGCTTATTAAACAGAGCCGCTTGCCGGGAAACTTCAGAGGGGTTCTGTGAAGGAACGGCACTGGGCTCCTTTGGAAATGCGTTCCAACTCTTTTCTTTCTGAACATAAACCTTCTTCTGATCTTCCTTCTGGATTAGTAGGTCCAACTTCTGAAGTTCCTGTGCAAATAGAAGGAGTCTATGCTAAA
>NW_015584604.1:0-271 GCF_001515605.1 Sinocyclocheilus anshuiensis | reverse complement strand
GAGATCTGTAAAATAATCCATGTGACATCAGGGGTTCAACCGTCACACGGATACGCTGTTTCCGTTCAGATCAAGGAGACGAATTGTTGAATAAAGTCGTTATTTTTTGTTTTTTTGTGCACAAAAATTATTCTCGTAGCTTCGTAAAATTATGGTTGAAGCACTGATGTCACATGGATTATTTTACAGATCTCCTTGATACGTTTCTGGACTTGGGAACATTTCTATTGCGTTGCTGTCTATGCAGGGTCAGACAGCTCTCAGATTCCAT
>NW_015584603.1:0-271 GCF_001515605.1 Sinocyclocheilus anshuiensis | reverse complement strand
TTTTTTTTTTTTTTTTTTTTCTGACATGTTGGTGTTATCTTTCGCTTGGATGCTATAAAGTCCCTTTCACCCAGAGATTCCTGAAAATACACAGATAATGTGTTCCGTGATTTGTCCCGGGATCGTTTGATTTTGGTTAATTCACACTGCCAGTGATTTTCCGGGATCTGTGTGTGCATTCACACACATCCTGTAAAGACACATAACGATGTGACACGTAATGTTCCACTAAGCTGGCGAACGATCTCAGCTTCAGCGCGGATAGTGAGGA
>NW_015584602.1:0-271 GCF_001515605.1 Sinocyclocheilus anshuiensis | reverse complement strand
TGCGCGCATCCCCTGACATGCTTTCGCGCATGAAGAAGCTGTGTCGGCAATCGGCATCCTCTCTGACTGGGGTCGGGGTCGGCGACGGAGCGGGTGAGGACGCAGGCACAATCATCAAACATATTTCAAAGGAAGCCGCCGCCACGGTCCTGACCACATCACTGGGTGTTTTTAGGGCATATTTATATATTTTTTACATGCGATTGGATTAGCTATTCATGTGGTGGACTTTCATGATTTTGCCTAATGCAGGACACTACTGAATGATGCG
>NW_015584601.1:0-271 GCF_001515605.1 Sinocyclocheilus anshuiensis | reverse complement strand
GTTGTGGGGTGAAGTAGACTGTTTGGATCTGTGGCAGACCGATGGGACCATAGCTGCATAGTCTTGATCCACAAGCTTCAACATGTCTTTCTGTCCATGGTAATTGTGTAGGAGGCTGTCGATAGCCTCCTTCATTGGTGATGTCCAGCGCTTGTGGTCTAAGACGAACACTCGTCCACCAGTCTTGATTGGTCCAGTGCGGGCACTCCTTGGTGAGGACTGCAAAGGCAGGGGTGGAGTATTTGAGGTTCCTGGAATGAAGAGAAAAGTT
>NW_015584600.1:0-271 GCF_001515605.1 Sinocyclocheilus anshuiensis | reverse complement strand
TCAGTGATTGATTAATTAATTTGTTTGTTCATTCACTCACTCAATGATTTATTCATTGTAGTGGTTGATTCATTGATTCATTCGTTTTTTTGTTTGTTTGATCATTAACTGATTCATTCATTGGATTGGTTGATTAGTTGTTCCAGTGGTTGGTTCATTTGTTTGTTTGTTTTTTGTTTGTTCATTCACTCTCTGATTTATTCATTGCATTGGCTGAACGATTGTTCCATTGATTCACTCACTCACTGATTTATTCATTGTAGTGGTTGAT
>NW_015584599.1:0-271 GCF_001515605.1 Sinocyclocheilus anshuiensis | reverse complement strand
TATTGTCTGAGAACGATGCATTGTCTCTACAGCTCAACCTTCTGCGCCAAAGTCAATCTTCCCCATGTCCCAGTGTACTTCTGATTCTGATGGGTTCCTCACCATCGGCTGCTTGGCAAGAGGTTTCTCACCTGCGGACTCGCTTACTTTTAAATGGACGGATTCTACTACGAAGGAGTTGAGTGATTTCGTGCAGTATCCAGCATTCGGACCGGATGGAGACTATACCAAAATCAGCTCTCTGCGCATAAGAAAAAGCGATTGGGATCCT
>NW_015584598.1:0-271 GCF_001515605.1 Sinocyclocheilus anshuiensis | reverse complement strand
CATCCCCCAGAGTCTTGCCACCTAGAGTGTCAAAATAAGTCATAACACAAACCATAAGAGCAGGAAATGACTGTACTGCAGTGACTTAATTTGAACACAAGAGGTCCTTTGTGACTGTACAACAACTGAACTATGAAAAGGAAGGGCGAGTCCCCACAAAATAATGCAGTTCCCTTTATATAACCAAAGAAGCGTTTACCACTAAACGCTGACCAAAACACCACACGGTGCACAGCTCAAACTGCTAGTTGTCAAACCTAGAGGAAATACT
>NW_015584597.1:0-271 GCF_001515605.1 Sinocyclocheilus anshuiensis | reverse complement strand
TCTCAGGATAGAGACATGAGGAATTCAGAGTCATAAATCTTCAGGATGTTCCTGTGGCACCTCTTGTTTGTTCATTTGCCCTCTGCACGGGGGGATGGAACTCTGTATTACAGTTATATCATCTATTGTTTGTGTTTCCCATTATTAATGGCATGCAGGCAGTGTTTGCACTTCTGTTTCTTGCATTCTCTCTCTCATTCATTCACTCACTCGCTCGCTCACTTTCTCTTCCTTTCCCTCATGACAAAGAAGCCTTCATTGGTAGCACGTG
>NW_015584596.1:0-271 GCF_001515605.1 Sinocyclocheilus anshuiensis | reverse complement strand
CCACCAATTAACCATCTCCGCTTCACACGGTGGAATGTTGAATTCCAACAGGGGAATCGAGATTGCAAGTGAAAACTATTGTGGATTATCTCGGCTACTTTTCAAGGAAGTTGTTTCAGTGTCCCACAAGTGGAGTCTTGACAGTGACAGATGGCAAAGCAGCTGGCATCGCTCAAACTCTTCTCCCTTGTGCTAGATTTTCCCCCTCAGTGTTCGCCGTGGATTCTGCCGTGGCGTATTCCAACACCTTTGGCAAGACGTGGCGCAAACC
>NW_015584595.1:0-271 GCF_001515605.1 Sinocyclocheilus anshuiensis | reverse complement strand
GGGTAGCCAGCCTACGACAGATGTTATGAGCAATTCATCAGCTCTTAGAATCAATTAACCCATATGTTAATTAATGTCAGGCTTATGGAACAAAGTTGGGGGGGCGGCAGGGGGATGTGCTGGCAGAGCTGAAAGCGATGGAGGGGAGGGTGCGGAAAGACGGGAAGAGGATAGGGGATGGGCGAGCACGAAAAACAAGCTGCGAATGCGGATTGTGGCAGTGAATAGCTGGCACGGTGCCATCCACTCAGTGGCAGCGCCAAGGCGGACT
>NW_015584594.1:0-271 GCF_001515605.1 Sinocyclocheilus anshuiensis | reverse complement strand
CTCGTAAATACCTTTCTTGAGCTGGAGGGCAAATTCAAGGTACTCATCCTCAGTCACTCGCTTTCCTCCAATTTCCAATTCCAAGGTGAAATCTCTCACGATCCAGGTGAATGATGGGAAAAACTGCACAAACTTACAATCCTCTTCTTCCTCCTCCTCCTCCTCCTCATCATCTGCTGCTGTCGATCTGATCTTGATCTGCTCAGCGAGCTCAGTAACGTAGCTACAGCACATTAAGGAATAACAGCATCTTGTAAAGTGTATGTTTGTA
>NW_015584593.1:0-271 GCF_001515605.1 Sinocyclocheilus anshuiensis | reverse complement strand
CCACAAACTGACCATCTCTAATACACTGGACAGTCACTGGAACAAAAGGTACAAGAGCAGGTTAATGTGGAGAATCAGTTTAACATGAAGAGAATAAGATTGATAACGCTTACCTGCCCTCCCATAGCAACACTGCTGTCTTTTAAAGCAGCAGTTGATAGCGGCACACTCAGCAGCACTGATCCCAGGTTGTCCACATTGGATCTGCTCATAATCAGCTACAGCAACATTTATCAAGGAGCTCTGTCTGCACCACTGGCTTCTGAAGCTG
>NW_015584592.1:0-271 GCF_001515605.1 Sinocyclocheilus anshuiensis | reverse complement strand
GGAAAAAAAAAAAAAAAAACACACACAATCCTAAACATCTCGCATATACACTAATATGTATACACACCATTAGGCCACGACTGCCCCTACAGTTAGTTTAAATAAAAAAAAATAATAAATTAAAAAAAAAAAAAGCTTAACCCTTTTTCAGTGTGTTCAATGTTCTATTACTCAATACCAGTAAGACTTGCAGTGATTGAGATAGTGGAAGCTTCGGCCATCAGGTTTTTTTAGGGAATGTGAAGTTTTCCTTTATAGGAAGTGGCCCTCT
>NW_015584591.1:0-271 GCF_001515605.1 Sinocyclocheilus anshuiensis | reverse complement strand
TGAAGAGTTGTGTGACAATGACATTGACTGTCCGAACAATGAGAAATGCTGCCGCACTAAATGTGGACGTGAATGTACACCTCCATTTAAAGGTATTCGTTATATTGATGCTTGGTTCCCCAACACACGCACTACAACTTGCTGTGAAAGTAAAACTTGTGGTTCATGCTTTGAGTGTTCTGTGCTGTTTGCCGCTAAATGGACAGACCAAGTCTGACTATCTGTATCCATGCAGTGAGGCCTGATCCATGTCTCAGACCAAATGTGTGCT
>NW_015584590.1:0-271 GCF_001515605.1 Sinocyclocheilus anshuiensis | reverse complement strand
TCATAAGTGTTTGAAATATTTAGAGCTTTTATGTAAGCCAGTACACGCTATTTCAGTGAATGGGAGAGATTCCATGCTCTAAATCGACTCTTTGCACTGTCACTAGCGATTCTGTGTTAACGCACCGTGTCTCGTACAGTAATCTGATGAACATGTACAGTTTAAGTATTATGCAAAAGGTTTAAGGTTTCACAAGGATGTAGGGCTGCACAATTAATCGAATTTCTAATTGTGATTACAATTACAGATGCCACAAATATGTAATCGTTCA
>NW_015584589.1:0-271 GCF_001515605.1 Sinocyclocheilus anshuiensis | reverse complement strand
AGCAGGATGCTCGTAGATCTGCCTGGAGGCTTGGTGTCATGACGACCTTCTCTTTTCCTGGTAGGTAAGGGTGGAGAATACATGACTGATTTAGCAGTGTCATCTTGGACCTGAAGCTCGTACTCTAACCAGTTCGCAAAGTCGAGAAGAGTAGGAACGGTGATCCTATACGGGTGGACGTATCTCTTAAAGCTGATCTGGAGCTCATATGGAAGCTTGCCTTGGAGTCTGGACACATGTGAACCGCACTCTAATTCAGCTACTCCCTCTG
>NW_015584588.1:0-271 GCF_001515605.1 Sinocyclocheilus anshuiensis | reverse complement strand
CTTCTGAATCTTAATGAAATGGTAATTTATGATGGCTCCGGGCTTCATTCTAGCCAGGGAGCAAATTAACTGGATTTCCAGAGATTCCCTCAAAAAACGTCCTCTTTTTTTCCCCACTGAGTGTGCTTAACATATTGAAATATGATTAAAACATCTATTTAAAGCCCAGACAATTAAAATGTGACCCTGGACCACAAAACCAGTCATAAGGCTATGACTTATGGGCATGGTTTGTTAGGATAGGACAATATTTGGCCGAGATACAATTATT
>NW_015584587.1:0-271 GCF_001515605.1 Sinocyclocheilus anshuiensis | reverse complement strand
TTTTTTTCAAAGTTGTAAATAAAAGATTACTGAAGTATGTTGTTAATATGTTACTTTCTGTTTCTTTTTTAATTGTTTGTCAAATTTTAAAGAAATAGTTCACCCCAAAATGAATATTTTGCCATCATTTACTCAAGTTGTTACAAACCTGAATGAGTTTCTTTCTTCTGATCAGCAAAAATAAGATATTCTGACGGTAGCCATGAAAAAAATACTTTGGAAGTCAATGGCTACCATCAACTTTGGTTGCAAACATTCTTCAAAATATCTT
>NW_015584586.1:0-271 GCF_001515605.1 Sinocyclocheilus anshuiensis | reverse complement strand
TGAAGTTTAGATGCTATCACTCTTCAAGTCTGGTGCAGTGGACGCCTCGTGAATGACTAGGCAATTTCCTGTCAAGTCGATCACAACTTTCTTGGGAAAAAGACAACAATATAGTTGATCACACGTACGGGGCAGCACATCAATATTTTATTGTCTTGTGTCATGCTTTCCGTGAATACATGTACAAAAACAAGAGAGAAGAAAAGAGGAGAGGTGCTTGAGCAACAAGACAAATCTTAGCTGTCAAAAACACTTTTGTACACCGTCAAAA
>NW_015584585.1:0-271 GCF_001515605.1 Sinocyclocheilus anshuiensis | reverse complement strand
GTTTAGCACTCCATATATAACGCCATTGAGGCAGCTGTTGAAGTACGCCATGAAGTAGCTGGCTGTGAAGAGCCACTCGGGTATGGCTTGACCCAGTCTGGGGTGGATCGCCACCGCCAGGCCTATGAAGTTCAGCGGAGCCCAGCAGACGGCGAACAACACAAACACAACGAACATGGTGAGAAAGTTCCGGAAGTCATGAGGCTTGATCTTGGGCCGACTGTCGGGCTTGACCCGTTTGCGCACCTGTATGACGAGGATCCAGATGCGC
>NW_015584584.1:0-271 GCF_001515605.1 Sinocyclocheilus anshuiensis | reverse complement strand
TTATGTTTCAGCGATACTGCTCTTTGTGAATGAGAGCACTTGTGCTTAATTTGATTTCTGTGGGAGGCTTTTTAATATGGCGCTGCTACAGCAACAGGCAGTTTTATAGAACACCTTTCTGAAAAAGGTAAAACCGCGCCTACTGTCTCCAACATAAATCCTAAATTATTGACAGGTCTTTAGTAAGAACTTGAAGCACCTGTATCTTTCATTTGATTCCTATCCCTCCCAGTTTACCTCAACAAACAGTATTAAGAAGAGGTGTGGAGGG
>NW_015584583.1:0-271 GCF_001515605.1 Sinocyclocheilus anshuiensis | reverse complement strand
CCAGATACGGACGAGCGTGAGGTCATCTGTGCCACTTTTGCTGAACTTGACCTCTAACCCTAAACTCAAGCACATGACTGACAGAACTAATGTGAGAATGTCAAACACCATCCAGTTAAAATCACAGGCTTTGAGTTTGGGTCCCATTCTGTTTGAGCCATTTACTTGCAAAAATATCAAGCTGTTATTTGAAGAGGGATGTCTATTATTAAGCATAAGAGTCTTGGAAGAATCACTGATTAAAAGCCAGCAATGTTCAATACTGAGGTCT
>NW_015584582.1:0-271 GCF_001515605.1 Sinocyclocheilus anshuiensis | reverse complement strand
TGTCTGTCTGTCTGTCTGTCTGTTTGTTTGTCTTTTGTTCTATTGTTCTGCGTCTGTCTATCTGTCTGTCTGTCTGTCTGTATTTAAGAATCTTAAAATTAAATAATAGTTTTTGGTAATTAAAATACTTTTAATTATCACAAATATTATACGCTTAGTTACCCCCTGAACTTTTACCTTCATTCGTTTTATTTGAATTTGATTAAATGTTTATTTAATAAACACGAAAAATAAAGAACTAAAATACTATTTACGTCTTACTATATGTAAA
>NW_015584581.1:0-271 GCF_001515605.1 Sinocyclocheilus anshuiensis | reverse complement strand
TTCCACCCGACTACCTCGTGCGTCTCTCCCCTTTCTCTCTCTCTCCCTCTCGTTTCTTCCCGCTCTCTACTCTCTATCATAATACTCCCCTTCCTATAAGAAATGTCCTAATTTCTAATGCATTTGACACAAATTCTTCAAAATAAACGAGTGATAACAGTGAACAGTGATAACACGTTTTTTTGTTTTTTTTTAACACTGCTATATAACCATGAGAACAATGAGCCCATTATACTGGTAAACAACTTACAGTGGTATATAAAACACATAC
>NW_015584580.1:0-271 GCF_001515605.1 Sinocyclocheilus anshuiensis | reverse complement strand
CGCGGAGATGTTCCAATGCCGCTGGAACGAGGGGAAGTGGATAGCGAAACTTGATGGTAATCTTATTCAGCGCCTGGTACTCAAACCTCCATCCTTCTTGGCCACGAAGAAAAAGCTCGAAGCAGCAGGGGACGTAGAAGGGCGGATGTAGCCTTGAAGTAAAGCCTCCTCAATGTACTCATCCATGGCCTTCTGTTCGGGGAGTGAAAATGGATAAATTTTTCCACGGGGCACTGGCTCACCCGGAATCAGATCTATTGCACAGTCCCAT
>NW_015584579.1:0-271 GCF_001515605.1 Sinocyclocheilus anshuiensis | reverse complement strand
CACTGAGGGCATGTGTAGGGTTGCTCTCCAGTGTGAATTCTCATGTGGTGTTCAAAGTGTTGTTTTTGACAGAAACTCTTTCCACACTCGGAGCAAGTGTAGGGTCTCTCTCTATGAGTTCTCATGTGGACTTCAAGGTTTCCATGTTGATCAAAACTCTCTCCACACTGATCACATGTGTAAAGCTGCTCTACATTGTGAATTCTCATGTGTCTGGTAAAGCCTTCTTTTTGAGTGAAACTTATTCCACACTGTTGGCAGGTGAAAAGGC
>NW_015584578.1:0-271 GCF_001515605.1 Sinocyclocheilus anshuiensis | reverse complement strand
GGACTTGAGTTGGATTTTTAGCATTTTAATCATTTATTTTATCTTATGAATTTATGTAATGCTGCTATTTTCTGTTCAGGCGACACAGCATCTGCTGAGGATGAAGATGAAATGATCAACCCGTACTGTGAAACTGTTTTCCACAGCAGACGACAATATCAGCATTCAGAGGTGAGATACTTAAGTAAAAATTCTCTCTTAAACCATTTTTTTCTCACTTTATGTACTCCAGTAGGTGGAATTTATTTATGTTTGAATGTGTTTAGGTTGA
>NW_015584577.1:0-271 GCF_001515605.1 Sinocyclocheilus anshuiensis | reverse complement strand
GGGTGAGTTGAATATCATTGTCCTCATAAACTCACTCTGTTATGATCACATATCTAGTTGAGAGAATGTAGATTTGTTCAGAATTAAATGCTTGCTGCTTACTCAGTACAGTACAGTGTTATACTGTATACTTCCTACTGTTTTTAATATTTTAGTGTTTGGAATACATTATTCAATGATAAATGATTGTAATGATAGTATTTGACATTGTTGTCTCTAGACTAAACTCACTCTAGGTAACACTTTACAATAAAGGTACATGCACAATCAT
>NW_015584576.1:0-271 GCF_001515605.1 Sinocyclocheilus anshuiensis | reverse complement strand
CCATCCATCCATCCATCCCTCCCTCATCCATCTATTGTTCCATTCATCCATCCATCCGTCCCTCCCTCCCTTCGCTCATTCATCTATCGTTCCATCCATCCGTCCATCCATCCCTCCCTCCCTGCCTCCCTCCATCCCCTCATCCATCTATTGTTCCATTCATCCGTCCCTCCCTCCCTCCATCCATCCATCCATCCATCCATCCCTCCATCCATCCATCCCTCCATCCATCCCCTCATCCATCTATTGTTCCATTCATCCATCTGTCCAT
>NW_015584575.1:0-271 GCF_001515605.1 Sinocyclocheilus anshuiensis | reverse complement strand
GGAACTGAGGAATGCGGAAGTAAAGCGTGTCATGGAGCAGCCAATTCCAAACAACCAATAGTTCCAGCTAGAGGTCTTCTCGGGTCCTAAAATCTGTACCCGACCCTAATCGACCCGAATCACTTATTACCCGAACCCGGCGTGCATAAATAAATTTTTTTTTAAGAAAAACCCGACCCGACACATACCCGATGAAATTAGACCCGAGTCCGACACAACCCGACGTCATTTATTTTCAAACCCGACTGGACCCGAACGTAAACGGCATTGA
>NW_015584574.1:0-271 GCF_001515605.1 Sinocyclocheilus anshuiensis | reverse complement strand
TTTTTTTTTACGTTATTTAGGATATAATGAATAGTTATTTAATAACGCATCATATTTTATCTGTTAAAAAAAAACTGCTTTTGATTTGAAAGTTTTCAGATTAAAAACTAATAAAATTAAATTAAACTGAATAAATGAATGAAAATGCTTTTGTATTTATTTATTATTTTTTTTACTTTGCAATTACTCATTTTCCCCCACAAGATTAAACGAATTATGTAGATTTATAAAGAGTTTTAGTTACATTCAATAGTTAGACACCTAAACAAAT
>NW_015584573.1:0-271 GCF_001515605.1 Sinocyclocheilus anshuiensis | reverse complement strand
CTCCTCGAACCTCGTGAGGCAGCAGAGGCAACTTTACTATGTGGAAATCTTCATATAAATCCTCCATCTGAGAGAGAAAGAGAGGGGAAGAACATGAAAAGAGAGAGGAGGGAAGGGAAAAGACAAGAAAAAAAATGAAAAGAAGGGGAAAACAACAAGGATAAAGACAACAAAAAAGAAGGGGAAAGGAAAAAAGGAAATGCAAAGAAAGAAGGTAAAGGAAGAGAAAAAAATCAGAGGGATTAAGTATTATGGAGAAACAAAGGAAAAT
>NW_015584572.1:0-271 GCF_001515605.1 Sinocyclocheilus anshuiensis | reverse complement strand
AGAAATTGTGGATTTTACATGCCGCATGGAAATAAGGCTTATTCTCTTCACTCTTTTCTTGAGTAGTTTGAGTTTTGTGTCCTCTTCCTCATAAATCATCTAAACCGATGACTGATAGGTGGGTGGTATGACTAGTATATTGCAAGTTATTTTATTATGTCATGGTAAATATCACAAATTCACAATATAGTTTTGCTTTGAAGTGTTTTGTATATTGCACATCCAAAATAATATATTAAAGGGGTCATATGATGCTTTTTTAAAGATCATT
>NW_015584571.1:0-271 GCF_001515605.1 Sinocyclocheilus anshuiensis | reverse complement strand
GACTGTATTCACACACATATGATATGCTGCCTCACCCATGAGTATGCCCATGTTAAAGCGATATCTCTCTGCCAACAGCTGATCTTTGTGTTTCCTGATAATCAATTCTACCTGTGGAATTATTCACATGTCAATGACGGATTAGAATTCATAAAGTGCTAACTGAAAACTGTGAAAGTCTAGTATATTTTTAGCATATTTGAAACATGCTGGAAAAAAATTGCTTGAATAAACAGAGGAAACCATTTCAATGCTTTGCCACTAAATAAAT
>NW_015584570.1:0-271 GCF_001515605.1 Sinocyclocheilus anshuiensis | reverse complement strand
GGTGCCTATACGTTGTATTCATGGAGATGAGAAATGTTATCCAACAGCTGATGTTCATGTAGAAGTGCAAGGGCAGGTTTATTTGCTGAATGTTGGTCTGGTCGATGATCTTCCATACTCCATGCTTTTAGGCCAAGACTTACCAGTGTTGTTTGATTTGTTGCCTGGTCGTCATGAATGCAATATGGCTGAAACACGGTCTATGGCTAGGGAGAGAGAGGAAGATACCCAATATATCAGTGCATTACCTTTCTTTGATTCAGAATTAGAT
>NW_015584569.1:0-271 GCF_001515605.1 Sinocyclocheilus anshuiensis | reverse complement strand
AGTTGGAGAAATGGAGATGCACAGTGTTGCCAACTTGGCGACTTTGTCGCTAGATTCAGCAACGTTTTTCAAAAAAGCGCCTAGCAACAATATATAATACATAATTGGACAAACCTTATTTAGTTTCTGAGACTCGCTGGTACTGCCGCACAAGTGCGAGGTTTTGCGTCTGCTCAGTTCAGCGAGCGGCTGAGAGGAGCAGCGCTTTCAGTTAAAACAGATGTTAATGTTGCTTCTCTAATTTTACATGCAAATATAGCCGAAATCACAG
>NW_015584568.1:0-271 GCF_001515605.1 Sinocyclocheilus anshuiensis | reverse complement strand
CGTATCATCGCTACTCCCCAGTGCATTACTCTCCAACCCACCCCACTGCAGACTCTGAATAACACTGTCCAACGAGATGAAATGAACACGACATGAGTGTGTTTATTCTCGACTTTTTTCTCACAATTTAACGAGTTTATTCTCAACATTTTATTTAGACATTTTCTTGAAATGTAACGATTTGTTTTCTCAAAATTTAACGAGTTTTTTCTCGAAATTTAACAACTTTGTTGACGTGGAATAGTATGCTCTCATTTGTATTTGTATTTTT
>NW_015584567.1:0-271 GCF_001515605.1 Sinocyclocheilus anshuiensis | reverse complement strand
GTTGTAGTGCCACATTTCTCTCTCCTCACCCTTTGGGTCCAGCTGGCAGCAGCGATCTGTATGCCATGTGGGCCACTGCTATATATAGACCAGCACATTCACGTCTACTGTAAACCCCTCCATGTACTCCACATCCTATGGGGCTGATGAAGGTCATGAACTTTCAGAACGTGCACAACAACTAGATCAGGGTTCCTCAAAAGGCGATTTGCAAAAATTCATGCCTCTAATTTCAAATAATGTGGCATGAAAATTCAAACGCAGCATCAGA
>NW_015584566.1:0-271 GCF_001515605.1 Sinocyclocheilus anshuiensis | reverse complement strand
TAATGACTTTATTCAACAATTTCTTCTCTTCCGTGTCAGTCTTTGTCGCGGATTCACGAGAGTACTAAGACGCAAGTGTGTGGTGCTGCTGATGCAGGAGCCGGAGTTCTGATGAAAAGAATTCTCGTAAAATTCATAAAATTACGCTTGAACCACTGATGCTCATGGACTATTTGAACAATGTCCTTACTTACATTTCCGGGCCTTGAATGTGTCAGTTGCGTTACTGTCTATGCAGGGTCCGAAAGCTCTCGGATTTCATCAAAAATAT
>NW_015584565.1:0-271 GCF_001515605.1 Sinocyclocheilus anshuiensis | reverse complement strand
ATTAGGCAGCCCCTCACTTGATTTGGAGAACTTGATGCCCTTCAGTCAAAACGTTTGCCCACCCCTGGTCTAAAGAAATGAAGTGGTTCAAACTTTTTTTGTGTGTGTGCAGAATTTCATGCATTCACCACAGGGCTGCTGTAATCAATAATGTAGTGATGGCCGCTTTTGAATCACTGCTTCGTGACGCTTCGAAACTTTTGTGATTTTGTGATCATTTGTTTCAAAACAGTGGTTCGGAGCACGTATCAAACTGCCAAAGTCACGTGAT
>NW_015584564.1:0-267 GCF_001515605.1 Sinocyclocheilus anshuiensis | reverse complement strand
TGTGTGTGTGTGTGTGTGTGTGTGTGTGTGTGTGAGAGGTGTGTGAGAGAGAGATGAGAGCGAGTGATAAGGGCTATCAGTGCAACAGTATGAAATGTTAATCTGTATGAGGAACTTAACTTTTTAATTATTATAACAAAAACTGTTTGGTTGTTTGCGAGACATTAAAACCTGAATCCCTCAGATAGAGATGAAGAGATGTGAATGAATGAATGAATAAATATAATAATAATAATAATAACAATAATAATAATAATGATTATTATT
>NW_015584563.1:0-271 GCF_001515605.1 Sinocyclocheilus anshuiensis | reverse complement strand
TAATATTCAAAGTAAAAATTATTTGACAAAAATGCTTGCATCATGAATATCAAGAGGTTTTCTTAGGGTTACTTTATTTGAATAAAACAAGCCTTTGCATAAAATATGTGATTTTATTATATCTATCGTATTAATTTATTTTATTATTATTTTCTTCTTGACTGTGTGTCGAGATTATTTGGTTTGTTTAAAATAAAAATAATAATATTTAAACATAATTTATACATATATTATGAACAATGAATAATATAATGAATATATATATATATAT
>NW_015584562.1:0-271 GCF_001515605.1 Sinocyclocheilus anshuiensis | reverse complement strand
GAAATGTGCGTTATTTGGAAGAAAGTTGAGGTGTGACTGACTTTAACCCACTAATTCCATTAGAGTATTGCTCTATACAGTATTTATAGATTACTTTATAGATATAGCTTCCCGGCCGCGCAGAGGATTTTTTATTTTTTTTAACTGCTCGTGCCGCCCCCATGTATCATGAAAAAATGCCGCCCCGGGCGACTGCCCGGTTTGCCCGTGCCAAAACCCACTACTGGATCTGAGTGGTCTGTTAGGTTTATATTCAGTGAACATATCTGCT
>NW_015584561.1:0-271 GCF_001515605.1 Sinocyclocheilus anshuiensis | reverse complement strand
TATACATCACATTTAGAAAGAATGATCATTTCTATATTTTTATAAGTTCCCGGACAAAAAACATCATTATATTTTTATGACATACGTGGAGCTAAACTCGATACGAGACTTATAACAGATAAAATATGTTACTAAATAAATAACGATTGTGCTAGAGAATAAAAAGCTTACGTCTGATTTCTTCAAGCGGTCGTATTTACCATTTTACTATGGTAACGTTAATGAATAACGTGCATAGTCTTTTGCATCGCTTATAAATATTTCTGCCTTG
>NW_015584560.1:0-271 GCF_001515605.1 Sinocyclocheilus anshuiensis | reverse complement strand
TCCTGGTCCCATCTCCTCCGCTGGTTTCAGCCAGTCCCCTGGATTTGTCAGTCCCACTGGTGTTGTCCAGCTCGCTAGCACCGTGCGGCTCATCAGCCTCGCCTCAGGCTTCCCCTCCACCAGCTCGGTATTGCGCCGAATCCCCGGCTGCACTTTGGCCCTCCAGGCCCATGTCTCCACTTCGTCCTGTCAGCCCGCCGACTCCGCTCCAGCTCTGCATTCCTTAGGCTCCACCGAGGCCTGTCTGCCCTAGGACTCCTCTGGGCTCCCT
>NW_015584559.1:0-271 GCF_001515605.1 Sinocyclocheilus anshuiensis | reverse complement strand
TGTGATCGGAGAAATGACAAACAACAAGCCCTACTCTACACTGCTGTTATATAATTTTTCATGTAAAGAACCAATAAACCTTATAATCACATCTTTCCCCAACCAGCAGCTGTAATAAACAAATACAGCCCTTACCTCCTATATGGATGGGAAGTGTAATATGAGATCCAGGATCCTCAGCACGATGTCCTGATCAGCTCAGCAGAGTTCTCACCTCTATGTGGCTCGTATTGGAGATTTATGAATAAATCCAGATAATAGGTTACTCTTA
>NW_015584558.1:0-271 GCF_001515605.1 Sinocyclocheilus anshuiensis | reverse complement strand
AGAAATGTTTGATGCTTCAAGACTCTCTGAAGCTGATTATATTAATCATTTGATAAACTTGTATTTTAGATACAATTTTATATTGAAATACTGTATTGTAGGTTACATTATTGCTTATATTTATTCATTTCAGCGGAACCCAGTGGCTTTTGACTATTCGAGGTTCAGATGGTTGTGAATTCATACCTCAACCTTGTGGCTGGATTTGCAGTCTTATTACAACTTTAGTCTGGCGTCCCGGGAGCAGGCATCTTTTGCACACTTGAATTTT
>NW_015584557.1:0-271 GCF_001515605.1 Sinocyclocheilus anshuiensis | reverse complement strand
TTTAATTTAATCATTAAAACAAAGTTCAGAAAAATTAAAATGGGAAAAAAATAGAATTTTGGAAAAAAATAAAACCGATTTCATAGGGCCCTAATATTGGACAGTATTGGTCTTGTTGTGGACTCTGGAGCATGTGGACTAATACAAAAACCAAGACCATGAAAATATGGTCTTGAACTCAGACTTGAGGACCAAGAACTTGCCCTTAATTTTTTAATCAATATGTCAATATTTTCAGGGTCTTGGTCTTGTTGTGGACTCAGGAACACGT
>NW_015584556.1:0-271 GCF_001515605.1 Sinocyclocheilus anshuiensis | reverse complement strand
CAAATAAGGAACAATAAGTAGAAAATAGATAAATAAAGAAACAAACAATATGGACAGTATAGACATTCTAAACCCTAAACAATAAAGGACAGTAACAGTAGTGCAGCATCAGTATAGTGTTTAAAGTAAGACTTGTAATATTGCACGTAGAAAATGTATATAAAATGTAAACAATGTATACATAGTAGGCAGTATAAGTAATACAGAAGCAGTCGAGCAGCAGAAAAGGACAGCAGTCTGTAAGTGTTTTGTATCTTTTCTCATTAGATTT
>NW_015584555.1:0-271 GCF_001515605.1 Sinocyclocheilus anshuiensis | reverse complement strand
GCTGTGACATTGTCATTGAGTGGGTCCATGTTTTTAGTCAACCAAGATGTGGCATTATAATCCACCTAAATCAAATTAAAACATTATTATTATAGCAATCATATATTTTTTCTCATAATGAGCTCATGTTAAGTACTTTGCTTTACAACTGCTCAACTTTAAATCAGTAAATTTAATGCATTTTTTATTGAATAACTGTATTAATATTTTAAATATATATCTTTTCTGACCCCAGACTTTTGAATACCTTGCCAGCATAGTGTTGCACAGT
>NW_015584554.1:0-271 GCF_001515605.1 Sinocyclocheilus anshuiensis | reverse complement strand
TTGATATTTGTGTATTGAAAATATTTTTGATTGACATTTAAACTGCTATCTGATTTTCTATATTTAAAAAAAGTTTTTTTTTTTTTTTTATTTGGGTTAGTTAAATTAATTTTCGGGCTACCAAAATCTGAAGAGTACTACCAGGGATTTTGAAATTTTGCGAGCCCTGTATATATATATATGAAAAAAAAAAATACTGTGTATATATATACACACACACACACATATATATATATATTGCGGCTGGACAAGTTAACGCATTATTAATCGC
>NW_015584553.1:0-271 GCF_001515605.1 Sinocyclocheilus anshuiensis | reverse complement strand
GCCATATTGGGCCACCAGAAGCGATCCTTCAGCAGCGAGATGGTGTTGTTGGCCCCTGGGTGGCCAGTGCCCAGAGAAGTTTGAGCGGAGTGAATCAGGGGAGTGCGTTGTGCTCTGGTGACATACTGCAATCCTTGTGGACAGCCCAGCGGAGTGGCCGTGGAAGCATTGGAGGAGGCGGCTGGATTGGGGGACCATTGGATGGGGCTTACGATGATTTCCTTGAAGATAATGGATTCCGGTTCCTCACTGACCTCTTCAGGAGCATGAA
>NW_015584552.1:0-271 GCF_001515605.1 Sinocyclocheilus anshuiensis | reverse complement strand
ATAAATGCCTTTACTGTCACTTTTGATCAATTTAATGCATCCTTCATGAATAAAAGTATTAATTTCTTCTCTGACTGACCCCAAACCTTTGAATGGTAGTGCAGTCAGATATGTTTTCTGTGTGCAATACCTTGACGTAGTCAGCATGTCCGGGGCAGTCGGTGTGAGCATAGTGTCTATTAGCGGTGGTGTACTCCACATGCGAGGCGTTAATGGTGATTCCTCGAGCCTTCTCTTCAGGAGCATTATCAATATCCTCATACGTCTTATA
>NW_015584551.1:0-271 GCF_001515605.1 Sinocyclocheilus anshuiensis | reverse complement strand
GTTTTCTTTTCCTGTCATCAAGAAATGTCTACCTCTGAAAGTGGAGCATGATTCATACAGAGAGGTCCTAATGCAATAAACAATACTAGCGACGTCACTGGTTAGTTAAAATTTGCATGCAGATCTGCAGAGGATTCTGTCAACATTTTTGCAATATTAATTTCCCATACATATGAACGTTTGAATTGCATCCCTACACAAAGAGTCTTGTAAGGATGACTTTCCTGCTATAGATAGAACTCAAGATCAAACACGCTGCAATAAAACAACA
>NW_015584550.1:0-271 GCF_001515605.1 Sinocyclocheilus anshuiensis | reverse complement strand
TCCGTCGGCTCCACCGTGGGCCGCCATCATGGCTGTGGCCTGGGTTCCGCCTGGCTCATCCTCCTGTTCCGGTTCCCCCTACGTCATCACCACCCTGGACTCTGTTTACCATCCTCCTCCCGGTCATCCGGCCACCTCCTGAACCTCCTCATGTCTGTTTGTACCAATCTTTTGCCATCCCTCCGTCTCCTTCCTTCTCTATGGTGCGGGGTCTCGCCTTCCGGGAGGGGGCGAAATGTCACACTTTATGGACTTTTGTGTTTGTTTTCAT
>NW_015584549.1:0-271 GCF_001515605.1 Sinocyclocheilus anshuiensis | reverse complement strand
CTGTGTATGTGTCCACCCCCCCCAACCCCCGGAAAAAAGTTCAGGTTCAGGATTTGCAAGCAAAAAGCCTTGCTTTTTTAATTGACAAAATACACAAATTCCACATGCTGCCCAATGCTGTCCTTCAAACAGACTAGCCAACTGAATGCTATAAACATACTGTATGCTGAATAGGGGTGTGCGATATAGCCTCAAATTTATATCACGATATTTCAAGAATATTTGCAATAATGATATTTATGACGATATAGAAAAAAATATGGAACAATGT
>NW_015584548.1:0-271 GCF_001515605.1 Sinocyclocheilus anshuiensis | reverse complement strand
TCTTGACTGTGGCACTGGACCTGAATGCGGTCAGGCCTCAAGTGTGTAGAGCCACGGAGTGGATTTAAAGGCTTTAATGTTTTTAATATTGAAAAAGGGGGTCTTTTAAAGTTTCTTAGTTGCTAGCAGCACTGAGAAGAATTTCAAGAATTGTTTTCATACATGTTTAGCAAACACTCTGCCCATCCGCCATTGGTCAGGCAAACACATAGCCCCGCCCCAAACTCACGCCATTGGTTGAGTCGTTGTTGCAGCATCCGCAGGGGAGTGT
>NW_015584547.1:0-271 GCF_001515605.1 Sinocyclocheilus anshuiensis | reverse complement strand
CATTTTCTTTTTCTGTAGACACAGCAGATGGGGTTTCTCAGGAGCTGGTATCGGCCGGCTTGGTAGATGGGAGAGATTTAGTTATAGGTAAGGATTCTTTTCGTTATTTTTCTTTAAAGAAATTAATAGTTTTATTGAGCAAGAATGCATTAAATAAATTTGATTCTGTTTAAAATAAATGCTTTAAAATATATTTTTTTTTCTGGTCATCAAAGAATACTGATCCTTAAAGGGGTCATATGATGCTAATTTAAAGATCATTATTTTGTGT
>NW_015584546.1:0-271 GCF_001515605.1 Sinocyclocheilus anshuiensis | reverse complement strand
GTCCACCGGGAGTCTTGGCTCTTGCCCAAACATTAAAAAATATGGTGATTCGCCAGTCGCCTGATGAGGGGTAGTGTTGTAACAGAACAGCACTTGTGGAAGGCATAAGGCCCAGTCCATTTTCCTGGACAGGGCACGCAAAAGATTGTGCAATGTCCTATTAAAGCACTCACACTGCACATTCCCCGCTGGATGATAAGGGGTAGTGCGAGATTTTTCCACCTTTCGCACAAAGCTGCTGTACTAGGGAGGACTCAAAATTACGGCCCTG
>NW_015584545.1:0-270 GCF_001515605.1 Sinocyclocheilus anshuiensis | reverse complement strand
TTCAAACCACGTGTTACAACTAACCCCGCGTTACTTTGTGCCCCGTGCTCCCCTATATATATATATATATATATATATATATATAAAACCAATTCTAACATTAACTGTTCTGTAATTATAGACAGCATGCAAGGCAGTGCACTAATGAGGCTACATCTATTCAACTTGAAAACTCACACATTTACTACTGACACAGTGTTTTCACACTCACAACTAAAAATGATTTAAGCTAGACTAATTTGTCACTCTCTCCTTCCTCTTTCCCTCAGG
>NW_015584544.1:0-267 GCF_001515605.1 Sinocyclocheilus anshuiensis | reverse complement strand
TGTGTGTGTGTGTGTGTGTGTGTGTGTGTGTGAGAGTGAGTGAGTAAGTGTGTGTGTTTGTGTGTGTGTGTGTGAGTGAGTGTGTGTTCACCTGTTTGTTCATGGTTGGCTTGAGCAGGTGCTGTTGGTTGGTTTGCTGTGTGGGTTTTGCTGGTTGGCTGCTCGGTGTGTTTTCTGTGCTCTCACTGGCTCCGCCCTGAGGGGCGGGGCTCTCCGAGGCCGTGCTGGACTGATGCGGCAGGCCGGGGGCGGGGCTATCCTTCACCG
>NW_015584543.1:0-271 GCF_001515605.1 Sinocyclocheilus anshuiensis | reverse complement strand
CTCCGGGTCCAGGAGTCTGGAATGTATCAGCTGATCAAAAACAGAGAATCAGCAACTTCTTTATATGATTATGCATCCCCTCTTTAAAGTTAAAGTGAATATGACATAAAATGATGCTATTTACTTTCTGATACACATTACCATTCGAATTGTGCATGATTCGTCCAAAAAGTGCATGTGCATGTTATTCCAAAAAGAAAAAACTAAACTATTTTCCAGATGATATTACCAATTTCTCTCAGTGAACCCTTACATTCTGGCAATGCCCATT
>NW_015584542.1:0-271 GCF_001515605.1 Sinocyclocheilus anshuiensis | reverse complement strand
ATCAATCGCGGCTTGAGCCACCTGTGTTTGCAGGAGATGGAGTTGTGAATCCCGAGGATTGGCTTCAGTCGCTAAATATATACAGAACGTCTTTGGACCTTACAGATGCTCAGATTCTCCTTGAACTACCGCGTTTCTTGTCAAAGGAACCAAGGAAATGGTTTAATGCTCTTAGTACACATGTAACCACATGGGCTCAGTTCTGTGAATTTTTCAAAATGGTTTTTCTGCCTTCAGATAACCAAGAACGGATAATGAGAGGTATTCTGGA
>NW_015584541.1:0-271 GCF_001515605.1 Sinocyclocheilus anshuiensis | reverse complement strand
ATAACGTCGTGGCAGATGCTCTTTCTCGGGGCTAGGTAATTGTTTTCCACTAAGTTTCACTGGGGTTGCGTGTGTCTATATCTTATCTATCTATCATTCCCCCCCCCCGTTTGCTTTTACTGGTGAGCTTCAACTAGAACCTGTCTCTTTCGTAAAAAGGAGACTAGGTTCTTTTTGGTGGTGGAGTGTTACGGCCTAAGCCTTGATTATCATCTTTCATGTGACATCATGTCTCTCCTAATCTTTCTCCTTGAGTCTGATTATTTAGGTC
>NW_015584540.1:0-271 GCF_001515605.1 Sinocyclocheilus anshuiensis | reverse complement strand
GATAGATAGATAGATAGATAGATAGACAGACAGACAGACTGTTAGTGTGTGTTAGATGTTAGTGTGCACTAACAAACACTCTATAGACCCAAAATGGAAAAATATCCAATCGATTCCTTTGAGTCCAGAATACATTTGTGTCAGTGAATGGTCAGAGTTCACTGACACGCTCCATACAAGCACATCAAATCAAAGACGGTGGCTTTCTGCCACAGAGCCGTGACCCGTCGTGTGGTCGGCTGTAATGAGCCGTGGTGTGGACGAGTCATTT
>NW_015584539.1:0-271 GCF_001515605.1 Sinocyclocheilus anshuiensis | reverse complement strand
ATATCGCCATGACAGCAGACGGAATGTCCTGGAGTGGTGTCTGCCCGTGATTGATGTGAAGAATAAGACTGGTAGCCTGGAATTCAGCATACCTGGTCAGCCCAATGACTTTTTCCCTGTCAGTGTCTCCTTTGTCTCTAAGGGCAGCTACTGTGACATTCAGGTAAGAAACGAGGTTAATTATAGATTAGGGCAGAACTGGGGTTCTTAAGGGAACTGCGGGGAGTTCAGGAGTTGATGAAGAGTTAAAAGTTTAGTTCACCCAAAAATT
>NW_015584538.1:0-271 GCF_001515605.1 Sinocyclocheilus anshuiensis | reverse complement strand
CTGTTTACTCAACTAGAAATTACATCATTACACTGAATCGCAAATAAACTAATCTGTTTTAAAACTCGACCATCACTTTAACAGTACAAACATCATATCTGAACATTTATGAACCTCTTAAGTTTCAATATTGACAGATATTAATCTATATAACCCATTTTACATACCTGTAGGAAATGTTGAGAAACACACAGATTAGAATCTGCAGCGTTCTGGCGCTTTCTTTAATGGCTTTGCCCTTTTGCCAGAATGTAAATGCCTCATCACGGCA
>NW_015584537.1:0-270 GCF_001515605.1 Sinocyclocheilus anshuiensis | reverse complement strand
TCCCCACCAGAATAGAAAAACAGGTACACACACACACACACACAGTGAGAATGAGAGAGTTTCTCTCTTTCTGTGCGTCCTCATCCATCTCTCTCTCTCTCTCTCCTCTCAGAGAAATGTGATATTATTTTGCCGTATAATAACAAAGCCATCAAACAGCTAATGGGGGTCGTAGAGCATTTCCAATGTGAACACCTCCCTCCCCCACATGCATATTATATGGATATGAGTGAGTGTGTGTGGGTGTGTGTGTGTGTGTGTGTGTGTGTG
>NW_015584536.1:0-271 GCF_001515605.1 Sinocyclocheilus anshuiensis | reverse complement strand
CTGCATTTTCTGATTTAGTGAGATAATGTACTGGTAATTATTATTTTTTTTTAATCATGACTACTGTAAACCCCTCAAAGAGCCAAATATATATATATATATAAAAAAATCAATTAATATTCAAAAAATATTCAATCATATCAAAGATCTATATAGATTAGAAAATAGCTTCTTTCAACAAAACACTTCTATCTTATTGACAAAATACATGAATTAGTAGTCATATGGGAATTTCTAACTTTAATATTGGTATTTTTCAAGGTATTATATT
>NW_015584535.1:0-271 GCF_001515605.1 Sinocyclocheilus anshuiensis | reverse complement strand
AGCGTGACAGTGACGTCACGTGGACGTCGTGATGCACACACACAACAAACAGCGCCTCTCTCTCCGCCCACACCATTAAACCAGCGCATTCGCCGTACATACATCTTAGTCCGAATTATTACGACTTAAAATACATATATAGTAATGTTCTGAATGTATTTAAAGCCTGAATCTTTTATTTTACCTGGACGTGTTTTAGTCATATAATCGTTTGTAGGGTTTACAGAGGAAGAGGAGTGCACAGCTAACGCTGCTAGCCGCTTTATTCATA
>NW_015584534.1:0-271 GCF_001515605.1 Sinocyclocheilus anshuiensis | reverse complement strand
CAAAGCACAATAATCTGGGAAAAGACCTTGTAACACGCAGAGAGACATACAGAGGAAAATCAGTTTTCCTCATCATTTTCAAAGGGTCAATTTTGTTTTTTAAAACCACTTTAATGTTTTGTAGGAGGGATCACACAAAATGCATGTTATTTTTTTAGCACTGTCCTGAGTAAGATATGTTGGTAACACTTTAGAATAGGGAACATTTATTCACTATTACCTACAGCTTTTCCCTCAATAAATTCCTAATTTGCTGCTTATTAATAGTTAG
>NW_015584533.1:0-271 GCF_001515605.1 Sinocyclocheilus anshuiensis | reverse complement strand
ATAGTTTGAGTTCACAATGAGCTCACCTATTACTCACACCGTGAGAAAAGTCATGTTTTACACAACACTGCGAAGCAAGCAGGTCTTGCCTTTTCTGAGGTAAGTGTAGGTTGAATATATGTTTAATATTTAGGTGATGCACAGATTATGAATTTACTGAGCAAATGATTAATTACAGGTGTCAGATTTTGATCTTGAAGATGTTGTGGTTGATGTGGGCTTTTAGTTTAAAGGGGTCATATCATGCGATTTCAAGTTTTCCTTTCTCTTT
>NW_015584532.1:0-271 GCF_001515605.1 Sinocyclocheilus anshuiensis | reverse complement strand
ATTAAGAAAGAGGTGACAAAATGCCCAGTGCTTAAAACAATAACGTGTTTGTGTGTCTTCATTATATGTATGTGGTTGTGGGCTCTGACAAGGTGAGAGAACCCTCTGAGCCAGACATCATTTCACAATGTTGTCATGGCAACCATATGAAGCCCTTCAATCAATATGGAAGGGCACCTGGATTGCAGTGATAAGAGAAGACTAATCATCTGCAATTATTTCAAAAAGGTCCCCATGAGGAAACAAGCTTATAAATCATACAGAATGCGTT
>NW_015584531.1:0-271 GCF_001515605.1 Sinocyclocheilus anshuiensis | reverse complement strand
AGAACCAAACACTCCATAAAGTAACCATGAAAGCCATACAGCTTGTGCTCTGCAGCTACAAAAATAACAGTATACATACAATTCAATAAATTACATCAAAATAATGACTTTATTTTAATTTTTGGAAAAAGGTTGAGACCTCTGAGGTGGGACTACATCTTTTATGCATTTAATAGGAGCTACATTTAATGCTAGATTCATTTTATTTAAGATAAAATTAGATAATTAGATTCTGGTGAATATTGCAGCAGATGTGTGGTGTATTGAATAA
>NW_015584530.1:0-271 GCF_001515605.1 Sinocyclocheilus anshuiensis | reverse complement strand
CTACCCATCATATCTACCCCCTTTCGACGCATCGCCATGGACATTGTGGGACCACTCGAGAAGAGCAGTGCGGGACACCGATACATCTTAGTCATCTGTGACTACGCGACAAGGTACCCGGAAGCCTTCCCACTTCGCACCATCACTACGCCCAAAGTCATCCACGCTCTCATCCAGCTGTTCTCCAGGGTAGGCATCCCAGAGGAGATCTTAACTGACCAAGGCACTAACTTCACTTCCCGCCTGATGAAACAGCTCCACCAGCAACTGG
>NW_015584529.1:0-271 GCF_001515605.1 Sinocyclocheilus anshuiensis | reverse complement strand
TTTTTTTTTGTTTGTTTTTTACATCTAGCATTTAAAGTTGAAAATGAATGTGGATGTATAAGTATAAATCATTATTTTCTGTAAAGCTGTTTTGAAATGCTGTGTATTGTGAAAAGTGCTATGTACCTAAATTTATTATTATTTAGGTAAAATAGTATATATTTCAATATCAGCTTGTCAGTACCATACAGAGTTTTAATATTGGTGAATATTATTATTATTAATATATGTTATTATATATTATCATATTTCTGGGGTATATGTAAAAAAA
>NW_015584528.1:0-271 GCF_001515605.1 Sinocyclocheilus anshuiensis | reverse complement strand
TTCCAGCTGCTGTGAGAAAAGGCTATAAACGATCCGCCACCTGCATGATCCTCACATGCGATAGCCTAGTAGCCGGGACAACTACTTTATGTTTACAGACGTGACGTAATGATGCGGCGGCATGCTCGAATTTCCCGCGAAAACCTACCCTTACCACTCAAATTAGAAAACATTATTATAAGCTGTCCATTGTGAATCGGGCTAAAGTAAGGCGATAGTTTCGAATACTGGCTGGTTATGCACTTGCTCAAATATTGATTTCGGATCATTT
>NW_015584527.1:0-271 GCF_001515605.1 Sinocyclocheilus anshuiensis | reverse complement strand
TGTCGATAGTCAAGACGATATTAGGCTCATTCTCCTATAAATGTAGTAAATTATTATTATCATTATTATTAGGCGGCCTATTATACTTTGGCTATTATTATCAAATTGCCCCGCTATTTCACACATGTGCAAATGAGGATTAGAACCTGTAGCCAGTAAAAGGAGTACATCGTCTGCTGTTATACAGTGCCTTGCGAAAATATTCATACCACTTCATTTTTTTCATGTTTTGTTATGTTCCTGCCTTATGTTAAACTGCTTTAAATTACTT
>NW_015584526.1:0-271 GCF_001515605.1 Sinocyclocheilus anshuiensis | reverse complement strand
GATCAAATGCCTTGAGAATCAAAACATCAACATCATTGTTTGTGTCAATCTCATTATGATAGTTCTTCACTGGGAAGATGTGGCTCACTGGAACACCCACTTTGAAACTGCACAACTCCATCTGGACAGAAACACAATTAGTTTCTGAAACTACAGAAAACAACATACAACATGTATAGATGATTAAATGACCAACCCTCTCTTTGATGATCTGGCTTCTGTAGAGCATCTTTAGATCATTTTTGACCAGATAACTTGCCTCATCCACTTT
>NW_015584525.1:0-271 GCF_001515605.1 Sinocyclocheilus anshuiensis | reverse complement strand
GCATAATGGGCCTATTGACAAACTGCCTGAGCTTCCCCTGGGCGGACGACACATGAGTGGTGGTGAGTCTGAAACTCTTTTAGGAAAAGAAGTGTCTGATAAACAGTGCTTCGACCTATTGAAGTCCAACATAGACATAAATGCCATGGTGACAGCTGCAGAGATGGGGGAAAAAAACCTCTTTCAATTTAACAAGAGAGGAAATTAAAAAGAAGTAGAGTGTGAACGTATTAGAGGAAGCTGGTATAAACAACCGTACCTTCCCCGCCCC
>NW_015584524.1:0-271 GCF_001515605.1 Sinocyclocheilus anshuiensis | reverse complement strand
TCCCTACTCAGGAAACCATGGTTACACAAGTAACCTGAGACGTTTAGCTTCAACTCTAATCAAGTCATTTGAAAGGCTTATTTGAAAACTGTGTTGGAGCAGGGTTGGAAATAAACTCTGCAGGGCTGTGACCCACCAGGAACTGATTTCTGCACCCCTGACATAAATATAACATTTGATCATTTACCTCAGATCATGTACCTTGGAGCTGCTACAGATAACAAAGCATCAACTGCCCTTGGATTTTTCCATCAGTCAGTGGAGAGACATG
>NW_015584523.1:0-271 GCF_001515605.1 Sinocyclocheilus anshuiensis | reverse complement strand
TGACCCTTATGACTGGTTTTGTGCTCCAGGGTCACATATTTTTAATGTGTTTGAGTTGATAGCTGATGTGTTTTATTTGCTATCATTAAATTATATCATATATGTGTATTATATACACACTACTGTTCAAAAGTTTGCGTTTTAATGTTTTTAAAAGAAGTCTCTTCTGCTCACCAAGGCTATATTTATTTGATCAAAAGTACAGTAAAAATTGTGAAATATTATAACAATCTAAAACAGCTGTTTTCTATGTGAATATCTGTTAAACTGT
>NW_015584522.1:0-271 GCF_001515605.1 Sinocyclocheilus anshuiensis | reverse complement strand
ATGATGGTGTTTAGTATTTGTGTGAATGACACTGTGTGCACCTTCTATATTTCCCTCCTCAGCTTGTGGAAAACAGATATTAGTACTTCAGTAGGTTGGTATATTAAAGTTACATCAGTTAATGAAATACGTTATTTTATTGTGAATTTAAGTTAATTATGTAAAACCTAAAATGTTGCTACCATATTTTTTACGGTGAGGTTCTGGCAACCACAGCTGCCAGTATTTTTCTGTAAATGTCACCGATATATATATATATATATATATATAA
>NW_015584521.1:0-271 GCF_001515605.1 Sinocyclocheilus anshuiensis | reverse complement strand
TGCAAAAGTGCCTCTGTCTGAAGAATCACTCCTGCAATAACACAAATTTTTTTTTTTACATAATATTCTTCAATATATTAGAGAAATATTCACAGAATATTCTTTTACGTCATTTCAATTTTTGAATAGTTAAAGCATATCTTTCACCTGTACCCGACCATATAGAGTTGTGATTTTATTCTGTATGCCCAAAAGTAAAATTAATAGTCGCCTAGAGCAGTGTTTCCCCAACCTTTTTTTAGTTGCGGCACCCTTTGGAATTTTTAACAAA
>NW_015584520.1:0-271 GCF_001515605.1 Sinocyclocheilus anshuiensis | reverse complement strand
TGCAACATCGCCACACCAAAAAGGACTGGAATCGCCATAGGAATCGTCTGGTTCCTTAGTTCTATAAATATTATGACAGACATTATTTTTGTTTTAACTGTCAACCCTGATTATTTAGCCGGCATTATATTTTGCACATTAGAAAAATTGTTTTTATTCAAATGGCAGCTGGATAAATATCAAGCGTTTGATGTTCTTTATTTTGTGTCTGTTGCAGTGATCATAATTTTCACATACATTAGCATTATGATCACAGCCAGGTCTGTTTCCT
>NW_015584519.1:0-271 GCF_001515605.1 Sinocyclocheilus anshuiensis | reverse complement strand
GCCATTGCCTTCCAGCGGAGCGCCAACCACAACGTCGCTGAAGCCATCCAGGTTTAGATCGGGGACGGCAGTGATGGCCGTCCCAAACCGAGCATTCTCCAATGCGGAGGGTCCCTCTAACCTGCCCTGGTTGCTTAAGATGCCCTGTGAACAACATGAGGCAAGATGGTCAACCTTTTTAGGACCTGCCTTGAGTGAAGATGAGTTTTACATGCAGTAAATGTTTCACCTTGGTAATGGTGAAGATGTAGACTCTTCCTGTTTCAGATTT
>NW_015584518.1:0-266 GCF_001515605.1 Sinocyclocheilus anshuiensis | reverse complement strand
TTTTTTTTTTTTTAAAGTGAGTGAAGATATATATTACATAAAGAAAATAAAGCCAATTTTTAGAAACATTAAGAATTTTACATCCTTTTCATTGATGATAAGAACTTCAAAATGAGTTCAAAAATACTTTTTTCCTCATGTTTTGTTTTTAAAAGAGATTCCAATAGCCATATTACTGTATGTTGCTCAGCTCAATTCCATCTTTGTGGGAAGGATTCAAGGACCCTTTGTTTGTGTGTGTGTGTGTGTGTGTGTGTGTGTGTGTG
>NW_015584517.1:0-271 GCF_001515605.1 Sinocyclocheilus anshuiensis | reverse complement strand
GTGCAAATGTGATGAATCTGACATGGTGAGTGTTCCCAAAAAATCTAGAACACACAATAAACTGAACAGGAATAACGTATAATGAAATTTAGCAGACTGGGGTCACCGTTACCTCCTGTGAAGAAGCATTACAGACCTCAGACAGTTTATCTTCAGTGAAAACAGCATGATGTGTTTGGCAGTGCCGCAAAATGTAGGGTTATGATTCTCGCTTTGGGTGTGAGAGGTCTTTGGTGCCTCTTTTCTTGAGCAGTATCCATCCTTGCTGACT
>NW_015584516.1:0-269 GCF_001515605.1 Sinocyclocheilus anshuiensis | reverse complement strand
TCTCTCTCTCTCTCTCTCTCTCTCTCTCTCTCTCTCTCTGCAGTGGTACTTTTAAGTTCAGAAACTGAGAGCATGTCTTCATTAGCTGCATTAACATTCACAGGCTGTAGTAAATTCTGACAGTGAAAAGGTCCCCGTAACCTTTAGTTGTGCAGAAATTTACTTCCCAAGAAAATTACAGCTGGCACTGTCTTAATTAATGCTCGCTTTCTTTGCTGAAAACCCATGGCTTGTCAGAAGAAGAGTGGGGAAGGAGAAAAAAGGAAGGA
>NW_015584515.1:0-271 GCF_001515605.1 Sinocyclocheilus anshuiensis | reverse complement strand
CTCATGGGGAGAGTTCCCACACCAGAAGTACTGTCATCTGAAAAATAAATTACAAATGGTTAATTATTAAACTTGATGACAGCTTTTGTTTTTAATATTTAGCCATAAACATCTATCCATCTTCCATACTGCTTATACTACAGGGTCATGGAAGTGCTGAAAACTACCACACATCCCAGTACTGAAAACGGAAACAAAAAAACTGCTTTTTTCTATATAATGACAGTGAAGAATGAATTTTACATTCACTTTTAAGACAATATTGAATTAA
>NW_015584514.1:0-270 GCF_001515605.1 Sinocyclocheilus anshuiensis | reverse complement strand
GAGAGAGAGAGAGAGAGAGAGAGAGAGATAGAGAGAGAGAGAGGGGCGTCTGATCTTCATCTCGTTCTCAGTCCTTCAGTTCTTCATCGACTCGGAAACTTCCCGCATTTAGGATCTGGAGACGGGTATTTGTGGATATTTCCAGCGTTATAATATCGTATTGTCGTCGGGGAGCGCGAGAGGTTTTCTTCAGCGGGGTCTGATGTGGATTTATAGGCTGGTGTCAGTTCGAGCCGAGCCGCAGATTTGATTAATAATCCCGAACCCGAA
>NW_015584513.1:0-271 GCF_001515605.1 Sinocyclocheilus anshuiensis | reverse complement strand
AGCACCCTGTTGATATTATTTTAACAGTGAAAAGTGCTTTAAAACATTGAGAAATGTGATTTGTTTTGGTAATTCTTCATTCTTCACATACAATAATCTATGTAAAGTATTTTTAATTTTTAAGCAAAACTCACATGAGCACGACTAAAGAGGGCATGAAGTGGAAATTGGAATCAAGTTTTCATCCCTATTGTAACATATATCTGAGTGAAATGAGAAAGAGAATATAAAATGTTTGGAGGAACATGATTTTGTCCATAGGGAATTGATT
>NW_015584512.1:0-271 GCF_001515605.1 Sinocyclocheilus anshuiensis | reverse complement strand
ATATAAAAATGAGGTTGTTACAATTTTTACAGATGTTACTGTTTTTAATAATGAACATAAATTTACATCTTTATGCTAACTCAAGGTACCACTAGCTACTGTCAAATGTGCATAAGCAACATGTGCATAAAAATGTTATATTATTAATATTGCAGCCTGCACTGCATGCAAACTGTGCTGAAGGTACTCATCATCACATTCAGGCAACACAAATCTGTTTCATGACTTGAAACGTCTCGGTTACGTATGGTAACCCTCGTTCCCTGAAGGA
>NW_015584511.1:0-271 GCF_001515605.1 Sinocyclocheilus anshuiensis | reverse complement strand
ATGTGCACAAACCAATTCATCATGTTCTAATTCACACAACATTTGAGTTTTCACTGGCCCCCGACTCAGTACCTCTGATGTTAAGCGACTCCCAATGATAAGCTATAGCTAACTGATGCTTTAGTGCTAAAGACTTGGTCAAGTTCTTAAAGTTCTTTATGCTGGACTTAAAAAATGTATGTTTTGCTTCATATCTCATAGTCCAAATATGAAGCAAAGGACCAATTTTTTTGAATCACACTGGGATAATGGATCATCAGGTGATGTTTTG
>NW_015584510.1:0-271 GCF_001515605.1 Sinocyclocheilus anshuiensis | reverse complement strand
ATTCACAAATACATTTTTTCTTTTTTAATCTAAACAATAAATCTAACAAAAATGGTTGAGATTTCTGCTTAAAAACGAGAAACCATTTTAATGATGTGTGAAAAACTTCTAGATTCTAGACACAATATACAAAAAACTGTTTCTCAACAAAATTGATGTTTTAATTTTCAACAAAAAAAACATCTAGACACTCTTAAAATGTACTTTTGCATGCTCAAACTTGTTTTCAGAGAATATATCTTAAATTAGGTTTATTCGTAAATGTTTTTTT
>NW_015584509.1:0-271 GCF_001515605.1 Sinocyclocheilus anshuiensis | reverse complement strand
CATTTTTATTTTAGTGTGTAAACAATCGTAAAAAACTGTATTACAAGTTTTATCATTTTTTTCTTCATTAAGAGATATTAATAAATATATTTGTTTTTTTTAAATGTAGTGGATTCTCTTATTGAGTATTAATTTCTACGTAAAAAGTAAAAAAATATTTGGCCATTAGCCTGCAGCAGTCCACTGCAGGCCTTTTCAATTACAAGTGTGTTTTATTCACTGATGAAATTTCATAAATGTTAAGTAAGTGTCCATTCATAAATACATTTTT
>NW_015584508.1:0-271 GCF_001515605.1 Sinocyclocheilus anshuiensis | reverse complement strand
GTCATTAGCAACTTAAACACTTGCGTCGATGAGAATAATTTCTCCAGATTTCAAAGATCTTGGATGGTTGATCATTGGTGTCAAACATTTTATGGAGACTCAACATTTCTGTTGTTTCTTACTCCTGTTTTTGTTTTAAACCTTCGTCTTGTATACCTTGTATTTGTGTCCTATTTGTGCAATTCAAATTTGTGTAGAGTTTTTTACACTGTACATCAGCTTTGTACATAACCCATTAGTATTTATACCACTTTGTTTTTTTTGTTTTTTT
>NW_015584507.1:0-270 GCF_001515605.1 Sinocyclocheilus anshuiensis | reverse complement strand
AAATTGTTTATTTTGTATTACATTATGTATTTTAACAGTGCTATTCAATGAAACCATGCGATTATTATTAACCAATCATTACTGCCTCATTGTTTTTATTTTATTTTATTATATAAATAAAATATAAATAAATAAAATATATTTTACAGGTTTGTTGTTCGCTTAGGTCTGTTTTTATTACCACAAAAATATTATCTGTATACTTTGTAAATTATTATTTGAAGCCATTTGAAGTATCAAAACCATGGTTAATTTGTAATTTGAACCATG
>NW_015584506.1:0-271 GCF_001515605.1 Sinocyclocheilus anshuiensis | reverse complement strand
TTTTAACATTAATATAAAATTATAAAAGAAAATATAAAAATAATGGGTTTTTTTAGGTTGCTACAAATATCAAATATATTGCATGGGAAAAAAATAATCTTTGAAAAGTTACATTTATCCCTTTTAAAGTGAAAATTCATACACATTCAGATGGACATCTTTGGAACTTGCATTGCATCTTGCAGTGTTTTTAACAGTTTTTAAGATGGAGTGTTAATTTTTTTTAAAATGTGCTGTCTAGCTAATTTTGAACATAAAAAGGTGTTTTATG
>NW_015584505.1:0-271 GCF_001515605.1 Sinocyclocheilus anshuiensis | reverse complement strand
TATACAATTACAGTGTTTATTAATATTTTTAATTACCTTCTATTTGTATATTTTTGTTTTTATTTTAATGTTTTAAGTTTTTTTTTTTTCAAAATATTTTTATTTAGCTTTAATTTCAGTTTTAGTAATTTTATATATTTATATTTTATTTCTATCTCAGTTTTATTTCAATTCCAATTTTTTTTATAGTTTTAGTTCTAGCTAAAAAAAAACAACAGCACCATTCTGCACATGCAAACACTATTCACATGTTCTTCAGAAGATGTACAAT
>NW_015584504.1:0-268 GCF_001515605.1 Sinocyclocheilus anshuiensis | reverse complement strand
TGTGTGTGTGTGCGTGTGTGTGTGTGTGTGTGTGTGTGTCTGTGTTTGTCTGTGTGTGTATGTGTGTGTGTGTGTGTGTGTGAGTGTGACCAGAGGCGTGAGGTGGCGAAGGCCGTGTTTTCTCTGGTGATGATCTTCGCTCTCTGCTGGTTTCCGCTGCATCTCAGTCGCATCCTGAAGAAGATGGTTTATTTTCAGAACGACGTCGGCCGCTGCGACCTGCTGAAGTAACACACACACACACACACACACACACACACACACACAC
>NW_015584503.1:0-270 GCF_001515605.1 Sinocyclocheilus anshuiensis | reverse complement strand
TGAAAGTCAAATGGATTTGTGTGCCATTGAGAAGGTGATTAGCTAAACCTGATTAAGTTTACAAGTCATTTTTAGAAGGGAGGTTATCCTTTTTCCAATTCAGTGATTCAGTTTTTTTTTTTTCCCTGACATGTTGGTGTTCTATCTTTCACTTGGATGTTAATACAGTTAAATACAGCCGGATAAAACAAAAATGGTGTCCGTCTTCATTTCAGGCTGCAAAGCCAAAAAAATGTGATTATTTTAAAGGGGGGTGATTCTTTTCTATAC
>NW_015584502.1:0-270 GCF_001515605.1 Sinocyclocheilus anshuiensis | reverse complement strand
GGTGGGAAATGGTTGAGTGATACACTGAGTCTGTAGAAAGTCTTTTGAATATTGTGTGTTTGCATACTGTCTGTGTGAGCCACAAGACAAAGAGCTAAAATCACAAAGTAACTGTAAACAAGAGATATAAAGACAAATTAAGCTGTCCTGATGGTTTGTGTTTGATGCAGTGTTGGATGTGAAACATGTCGAGTCCCTTGAGAACATTTCAGTACATTCACCACAAACATTGGCAGATGCACTCTAATGTTGATCTTTACTCACATGAGC
>NW_015584501.1:0-270 GCF_001515605.1 Sinocyclocheilus anshuiensis | reverse complement strand
GGCGTTTATGTCACGTACAATACGCGAACTGTACGAATTATTGGGTATTAAATCAGTCGGCACCAACGTCTATCACCCACAAACAGATGGACTGGTGGAATGATTTAATCGCACTTAGGAAAACCATGATTCGAAAGTTCATTCACGAAGACACCAAAAATTGGGATAAATGGCTGGAACCCCTTTTGTTCACTGTGCGCGAGGTCCCGCAAGCCTCCACAGGGGTTTCCCCCTTTGAGCTCCTTTACGGTCGCCAGCCCCGTGGGGTTT
>NW_015584500.1:0-270 GCF_001515605.1 Sinocyclocheilus anshuiensis | reverse complement strand
GCTCCTATTGTTCCCGGGTCCTCCTTTTCTCTCTCGCTCTCTCCTCCACACTCTCGTGTCTAGCCTTTGGAGTCTGTCTGACAACGGCAGCCTGTAATTGGACAGACACTGGATTCCTCGGTTGGGTGTGTGTCTGTGTGAGGGGTAGTGCAGCCCTAGTAGACACTTTGGAGCCGGTCACAGCGCTGCGATTATAGTGGCAGGGGAAAGCGCGGCTAGATGTCTCCCAGCAGCCCCGTCTGTAAATCATGTCACATAGTAGTGAGCCTC
>NW_015584499.1:0-270 GCF_001515605.1 Sinocyclocheilus anshuiensis | reverse complement strand
GTCTTATTTTGACATCTGGAACTCTGATTCTTGAACTTCATTTACTACATTGAGAAGACAATTGTTTGCTCCACGACAGTCCTTGCCAGTCAATGATTAGGATTCATCTTCCCTTATACAACCATAGTAAAGATCCTAATCCAACAACTGTGGACTAAACCAAGGAAATGGGATAATTCTTCTGTTTTCTGATGTACTTCTGCAAAACTGGTTTTAGTTGTTCAGTTTTAGACAAACTCTGACCCCTTTCTACTATTACCTTTCCCAGGT
>NW_015584498.1:0-270 GCF_001515605.1 Sinocyclocheilus anshuiensis | reverse complement strand
GTCTTATTTTGACATCTGGAACTCTGATTCTTGAACTTCATTTACAACATTGAGAAGACAATTGTTTGCTCCACGACAGTCCTTGCCAGTCAATGATTAGGATTCATCTTCCCTTATACAACCATAGTAAAGATCGTAATCCAACAACTGTGGACTAAACCAAGGAAATGGGATAATTCTTCTGTTTTCTGATGTACTTCTGCAAAACTGGTTTTAGTTGTTCATTTTTAGACAAACTCTGACCCCTTTCTACTATTACCTTTCCCAGGT
>NW_015584497.1:0-270 GCF_001515605.1 Sinocyclocheilus anshuiensis | reverse complement strand
GTTTTTAAAAGCGCTAAAGAGAACTTGCGCTTCCTCAGGAGGATTTCTGTGTAACATTATGAGTGCAGAGACGGAACAGAACACGGACATAAAGTCAACTTTAGGTCAAGCTGCGCGCCTAAATGGTCAAATACACGCAAAAATGTGTCAAAATGCGGCGCGTAGTGATTATTCACGTAAACCACCGTCGGTCATGTAATAAATGAACGTAAACAGTTGTAACGATAAATTGGATCCGTGCGGCTCTTAAAGTGACAGCGGGCTATATTC
>NW_015584496.1:0-270 GCF_001515605.1 Sinocyclocheilus anshuiensis | reverse complement strand
TGTGTGTGTGTGTGTGTGAAGCGTTTCTCTTTCATCTCTCTCTAACACACTCTTCTCGGCTCCTGAAGAACGTCAGATTGTCATTTGACAGTTATGATCGGCTCGAGAGGCGCCAAGCACCTTTGCATGGCAGGTTTCCATGGTAACAGATAGTTTCTCCACCGATTTACAGTGTATGCCAACAGTAAACAAAAATTATGGCATTCCATCTCATGCAATATGCAAACACTCACTCACACACACACACACACACACACACACACTCTCTCT
>NW_015584495.1:0-270 GCF_001515605.1 Sinocyclocheilus anshuiensis | reverse complement strand
AGTCACAGAGGCTCTGGCTCTCTATTTTACTAAACATGAACTGAACGTTCAGGTTAAATCTTATGTTTTCTTATCAGTTCTAGCAAAGACTCTTACCTAAAAACAACTAAGATGTTATATAATAACAACTCTAATAGAGTTAGATTAATTTAATCATAATTCAGTTCTGCACGTCATTCTGCTTTTTGTTTCTAATACTGGTTCAAAATAGCAGTGTAAGCTTCCAGCCTTACAATATGACAAGTGAATCATGCAGAAATAGCAATAGGC
>NW_015584494.1:0-270 GCF_001515605.1 Sinocyclocheilus anshuiensis | reverse complement strand
GAACAGATTAACTTTTTTACTTGACAAATTTGTCTCAGATTACATTAAATGAAGTCATGCTCTTCATCTTCAGCTGCTTTTACTCCGTTTCTGTTTTATTTTGATATTTCAGTTTTCATTTTAGTTTCAGTCATTTTATGTACTTGTGTCATATTTATTAGATTTTTTTATATTAATATAGCTCTAATTAATTGAATAATTTTAGTACTTCAGTCATTTTAATAAACTTTTTTTGTTTCAGTTAGTTGCCAAAGAAACATCCTTAATTTT
>NW_015584493.1:0-270 GCF_001515605.1 Sinocyclocheilus anshuiensis | reverse complement strand
AAATAAGTTTTACTTTTAAGTTTTAAAGTAGAGTCAAAGTTCTTTCTGTTAATTATATCAGCAGTATGTCAAGACACGCATTGCAGGCAAATGCCATTGTATCCTGAGAATGACCCTACTGTTCTCAACTCCACTAATCACATCATACAAAAAAAAGTCTACAATATTAAGATATGGATTTTCTTTATTTTTCCCTCATTCATCCATCCACCTATTCATTCAGCCGTTGAAATTCCCCAGGCTATTTTCCACTGCATTGTTGCAGGTGTT
>NW_015584492.1:0-270 GCF_001515605.1 Sinocyclocheilus anshuiensis | reverse complement strand
GTACCGAATACTGAAATTTTGGTACCGTGACAACACTAATACAAAGTATGCATTTTCTGATATTACAGAGTTGTAAAGTGAGTTTCAACTTAAAACCTTACCTGATGAGCACCTCACCAAGATGCCCCGCTAATGCTCCATCCACATACTCTTCTGTGTTTGCCAGCTAGATATAGCAGAGAAACAGAGCTCAATAACCCATATCAACTCAGATGTGAGCATTGCTCTAAATCAGTGGTTCCCAACCCTGGTCCTTGAGGCACCCCAACA
>NW_015584491.1:0-270 GCF_001515605.1 Sinocyclocheilus anshuiensis | reverse complement strand
GTCGTCAGGGCCTACGTATTGCCAATTACCTGGACAATTGGGTAATTTGCTCTCCTGCAGAGCAGCAGGCCAGGAGCAACACAAAGGTGGTCCTAGTCCACTTGAAGAAATTGGGGCTGACTCTGAACAGCAAAAAGGGTTGTCTCACTCCCACAAGGGTAGTCACATACCTAGGCTTGAGTTTGAATTAAATTATAATAAGAGCAACTCTGAAGGAGTGCCTGTCCGAGTTCCTCAAAAAGGAGCAAGTTACAGTGAGGTTGGGTCGGA
>NW_015584490.1:0-270 GCF_001515605.1 Sinocyclocheilus anshuiensis | reverse complement strand
TGGAGGCTCCAGTGGCAAACTCCATGATCATCTCCAGAGTGACTGTATTACACTCCCCTTCTGCAAAACATATGTAGGGGAAATACTCTAACTTCATAAAGAATGTGTGGTAAGTGCAATTATTTCACATTTGTAGTCTAAATAGAGCTAGATAGCCTGTCTCTAGTTATGATAACATCTAACGGCAAGATTTCTAGGGTGTTTGTTCTGCACAATGGTTAGAAACATCACAAATAAGATATTTTTTCAAAATGTACATTTGTTTTCTCT
>NW_015584489.1:0-270 GCF_001515605.1 Sinocyclocheilus anshuiensis | reverse complement strand
GATAGAAGACTGATTCAACATGCAACAACTAGATACTGATGCAGACGGGTTCCTGAAAGGTTGGATGTATACAACAATAGTGCATACACATGATGAAACATGGAGCTTTTGCCCTTAAACCTCAAAAGTGCCTATATTTACTCTTTACACCCAAACCTATAGATACTGTCATACAGTAATAGAATTGAGTGGATTAAAAGATGAAACTGTATTGAAATTCTATCATATGAATGGATAAAACTGAACGATATAAGAAACCTTTTATTTGCA
>NW_015584488.1:0-270 GCF_001515605.1 Sinocyclocheilus anshuiensis | reverse complement strand
GGTTTTAGAAGATGAATAGAAGATGAAACCGATCAACCACAGAGCAACAGACTAAAAACTATCAAGAAAACTGGCATCATGATGATGAGTTTAGCACAAACAACACTCATTTACTTCATTAAATGTCTAAATGTCAATACAGCAGGTGTGTACAGTATTATAATGCACACACCACAGCTGTTTCAGTCACTGACACATCGTAGTTTGCATTTTCTTAATGTGAACAAATCACACATTTAACTATTTATTAAAATACTGTAACTGTCCTCA
>NW_015584487.1:0-270 GCF_001515605.1 Sinocyclocheilus anshuiensis | reverse complement strand
TTTTGTCAGTTTCTTAAACATTTTAACGGAACTAATACACAATCTGATGTGACCGTTTTCTCGATTTAGATACTGTTTAGAAGCACAGAAAATGACCTTTTAATCTTAATTTGCTCAAAAAGAGTTTATAAAGTTCATTAATTGAGTGTTAAAGTCAGTACTGTGATTTTTGTTCATGCATTATGGCCTTGTTTGACTTTTCTTATGCTTTAATGAAAATGACTAATAATTTTAAAGGGGTCCTATTATGCTCTTTTACAAAGTCTTGAT
>NW_015584486.1:0-270 GCF_001515605.1 Sinocyclocheilus anshuiensis | reverse complement strand
GTATGTCCAGATATAGTAACAGCAGATAATAAATACCGGATGGCTGTGCTTTTGGCAGCCAGTAAGAAAGCAATCACAAGTAAATGGTTAAAACAAGAGAGACCTACTTTAGATAATTGGATAGATGTGACCATAGAGATTTATACAATGGAAAATATCACTTTTTTGGTTAATTTAAAGAAGGATGCCTTTCTGGGAAAGTGGAGGAAATGGGTTGAAAATGTATCTGAAGGTCTGATTTTGTTGTTATAAATAAATAAAAGATGATCA
>NW_015584485.1:0-270 GCF_001515605.1 Sinocyclocheilus anshuiensis | reverse complement strand
TGATTATAATGGGTTCTATTCTACACCAGACGCGAGCGGCGCGGCAAAATACAAAAGAAATTCTATTGTATTTTGTCGCGCCGCGTGATGTGACGTGACCGATGTGATAAGCATGAGTTCTGGGCCGCGCCGCAGCCGGTATAAACACCAGCATTGACTGAGTGGCCGTAACACAGGTTTTAATGCACCGCAGACGTGTGCTGTGATGCGCAGATCAACTCTAGTCTCTAATGTCACTGAATCTGCTGTTAAAAATTAACCATCCATTCA
>NW_015584484.1:0-270 GCF_001515605.1 Sinocyclocheilus anshuiensis | reverse complement strand
CATTTTGATGTATTCCTCAGGTATGTGATTTTCAAGTTTATTTTCATTATTTTGTTAACATGGAATTGTTACAAGTTGTATGGAGTTAAGCAGCAAATGGCTGACACTGCTGCGGTGGTTTATGTCTGCAGTGTTTTCACCCGGTGTAATAAATTTTGATGTATTCCTCAGACACAATTATCATTGCTGCGGAGAATAAAAGAAAGAACAGACAAGAGTCTTGTACGTCGTCCATTTAAAGTTTGTGACGGATGTGTTAAGGCCACATTG
>NW_015584483.1:0-270 GCF_001515605.1 Sinocyclocheilus anshuiensis | reverse complement strand
CATGCTCTGAGAGACTGTTTACTTTAGCCGCGAAACTTGCTAAGTAGCACTTTATTAGGAACAGCTATTGCAAAGATTCATAAAAAACCCTTATACTCACTTCTGTTGTAAGTGAAGCTGGATCACGAACGATTCGCGCGAATATAAACGCATTTAGGTAGATCGGGGCGCATTCCCTTCACAAACAAAAGTAACTTTAATCCCACTGTGTCTTCAGCGGCTCAAATGTCGGGAGTAAATGACGACTGCTTTGTTCATTATTACATCCAA
>NW_015584482.1:0-270 GCF_001515605.1 Sinocyclocheilus anshuiensis | reverse complement strand
GTAATAGTCAGGGTCACTGTAAACAAGTATCAGTTTAAAGGTGTATACACACACACACACTGTTAATATATATATTAACATTGATAAATGATGTATATTAATAAATGTACAATACAAATGTTAATGTACAAAAAATAATGTATTCACAAACATTATTTTTCAATGTTCAAGTCATTTAAAAAAATCCTGAAATTGTATTATTTATGTCATGATATAAATTAGCATTAAATAAATATTCTGATGTTGCTTTATGGTCTTTTTAGGGTTAAA
>NW_015584481.1:0-270 GCF_001515605.1 Sinocyclocheilus anshuiensis | reverse complement strand
TGGGGAGAGAAGAGCAATTCATAAATGTTAATGTAAAAATAAAACTACACTCATGACACTAATTATAAATACATATACTGTAGGAGGAAACGTGAACTGGTGCAACAAATTAATGAATAACATATTAATAAGAGGAAAGTCCATATTTTAATGTTTACTTAGTAAGGAGATCCTTGGATTGAGATTCATACAAAAAAGTAAGAAAGAAAAAGAAAGAGCAGATGAGTGCTGCAGTAGTTTGAGCGCTTTTACGAATCATTAGAAAAAAAA
>NW_015584480.1:0-270 GCF_001515605.1 Sinocyclocheilus anshuiensis | reverse complement strand
GGAGCTGTATATGCTCAAAAGTTGTTGCTGCTTCTGGAAACCTGTCTGCTTTGACTTCATATCTAGTGTTAATGTATTCATTCTTTTAACGTATTGTAGCCTGGAATATTTAATGTGCATACTCATTGTATCTCTGTGTTGGAGATTTGATAAAAAAAATAAATAAATAAATTATTCCTGTGATAGAAAACGTTGTGGCACCAAGATACGCTACTATGAAGGGGAGCCCTTGGGTTTGCTATAGCCCCAGGGCCCTATGTGTTCTTAATC
>NW_015584479.1:0-270 GCF_001515605.1 Sinocyclocheilus anshuiensis | reverse complement strand
GCCACCTTGGCCAGAGTCGGCTTGAAGTTGTGCATCTTTGGAAGCGGAGCCGCGCACAAGGTTACAAAAAATGCCGTGCACAATGCCACACAAAATGGGGTCTAGCACACTCAACATGCACGACCTCCCATACCACGATGACATCATTTTTGCTGCGTGCACCTTTGTGCACACATGGATGTGTCACATATAAACCAGGCTTTATGCAAGAATAAATGCTTAACATACAAATATTGTCTTTCCCTATAGATTGTGGGGTCATTTTGGAAT
>NW_015584478.1:0-270 GCF_001515605.1 Sinocyclocheilus anshuiensis | reverse complement strand
GACGGCGTGTTGTCGTTTATGTCTAAAATAATCACTTTGCCCTCGAAGAGATCAACCCAGCTCTGCGCGGGTCCTATCACGGACACTTCGAAATCTATAAAACATTCGTTCTCATCAAAAATCATTTGACACTGCGGCAGCTTTTCGCGGTCTATCCGCCGCTCGTTCGTGCTCAGGTCTCCGGTCATGTTATCGATTTTGAAGTACTCGGAGCCGGATTCTAAGGTAAAAGTCACATCCATGCCAGCCGTGATGCCAAGGTCCGCGGCT
>NW_015584477.1:0-270 GCF_001515605.1 Sinocyclocheilus anshuiensis | reverse complement strand
GCAACTTCGTGAACCCGGAGCTCAGATCCGCGCGCTCTGATTGGCGGGAGGGCCGGGTCGATGACGTCACGGCGGCTCGCGAGTCCTGCGCTCGCACGCGGAACAGAGACGCAGCCTTCGGTCGAGTTCAGAAAACTTTGTAAATATTTATAAAGCGCGAAAACGCATTCGGATCGGCCGCACACGCGCTGAGCGGCATTCAGGCGTCCCAATAATAGAAGGAAAATAGTTTCCGATGAAGGAAAGGCGACTTTGAGCGCTGATGTTTTC
>NW_015584476.1:0-270 GCF_001515605.1 Sinocyclocheilus anshuiensis | reverse complement strand
GGATCAGGAGGGCAAGTGCTCGATTCCTCAAGAGCCACAGAGGGAAACTCTTGTGGCTCTTTCGGTGTCGATGTTCTTAGCTTTATGTTCAAAAAGGACACTTCTTTGGGGGATTCTGAGGGCCACATATGATCCAGATCTCCTGAGGAGGAACTATCTGGATGATGCATTACCCTCAGCTTTTTCTCCATTTCGAACAATGGAGATCCCACAGGTTTTTTCTCTACCTGAGCATTTGGGAGTGAACAATCAGTTTCACTCCCACTTGAA
>NW_015584475.1:0-270 GCF_001515605.1 Sinocyclocheilus anshuiensis | reverse complement strand
TTGGCTTAGAGTCTTATCTGTCCTTCAATGTATCTTTTTGTATATGATAAAAAGTGGGCTGTGAGTCTATGTGTTATCTCTTTGCACACAGACTCAAAGTTGTGTGTAAACCAGATCATTCTCTGCAGATAATTAAAGCAAGACAAAGACAAAACTCTGTTTGTTTTTTCATTCTCAGTCTTCACAATTATTTTATTACATTATTAAGTCAGAATTTCCGTGACACATGTTAACGAGCTCTTTGTTCATATACGTCAATATTTCTGTGAA
>NW_015584474.1:0-270 GCF_001515605.1 Sinocyclocheilus anshuiensis | reverse complement strand
TCCACGACATTCTAATTTATTGAGATGCACCTGTATATATATGATGACCGTCACATTTGAATCAATCCAGATAAAAGAACTGAATGTTCTTTAGGGTTCAGTAACTATTTTGGTTGTATATTACACCTTTGACTTCTCCACTGTATTTGTTATAGAAATGTCCATGTAATTTTAAGATTTTATTAATTTCCATGACTTTTTAAATATTTTTTGAGTATCTATTAAAAAAACGTATAAAAAATAAAAAATAAAAAATAAAAAAAATATATA
>NW_015584473.1:0-270 GCF_001515605.1 Sinocyclocheilus anshuiensis | reverse complement strand
TTTGTACATACACTGTAAAAATGATAGTGATTTTAACAGCAAAATGCTATAAAAACGGTTTTGGAAGTGAAAAAATAATAATTCATATTATAATTTACAGTGGGGGAAAAACCCCCCCGAAATTTATCATTCCCAGAATTGCCTGCATGACACTTTACTTTTGATGTTTTTTTTTTCATTGAAATAACTAATTATTAATAATTACTAATAATTATTTTTTTCTTGTTAGTTGTGTATATTAGGGTTCTATCTTACATCTGATGTTGTTAA
>NW_015584472.1:0-270 GCF_001515605.1 Sinocyclocheilus anshuiensis | reverse complement strand
GAACAGCTCCTCAAACACACTTACGGCTCATTCTTTCTGATTGTGTTTCCACAGAACAACTGCAAGCCCTGCGTGTCTTTACTGAGACTGGGAACTCTTCATGGTACAGTATCTGATGATAACACCACAGTACTGTAATATATACCAGGGTTTCTCAAACTGGAGATCATGAGCAGATGAAAAGCTAGAAATTTAAATGATAAAAATGTACAATTAAAACAAAATTAAATTAAAAAAATATATATATAAAAATATAACAAATAAATATAA
>NW_015584471.1:0-270 GCF_001515605.1 Sinocyclocheilus anshuiensis | reverse complement strand
CAGAGACGCATCGATTCGTGAGCGTGCTAACAGCTGCTGGATTACGTGAGAATAACACATTAAAAGCACGTCACTGAAACCATTTACTGCTATTATAAAGCGCCGACATGCAGGATTACACAGAAAAGATGCTTTATTTTAAGTGATACACATACACACTCATGCTTTAAAGAATATTAAGAAACTATATCTTCATCCGTGCATCTCACAGTAAATGTCTACAGTATACTTCACCCCAAAACCAAAGAAAAAATATATACAGTATTGGAA
>NW_015584470.1:0-270 GCF_001515605.1 Sinocyclocheilus anshuiensis | reverse complement strand
AAACAAAGAGTGCAAAGACTTGAAAAAAAGAATGTTTGTTTAAAACTTAATTCTATTTTAGAGTTACCATTCCATTCTAAAGTACGTAACATGGCAACCAGTGATTCCATTTCTGTCTGATCAGTGTAGTTTATCAATATAGAAACATTATATTAAACTTCATATATAAATATGTAACATATGTTTTTATTCATATTTTTTAACCACATTTCATCGAACACACACACATCTCATCTGTAGAATGTGTAGTTTTTTTCAGCGACAATGAGA
>NW_015584469.1:0-270 GCF_001515605.1 Sinocyclocheilus anshuiensis | reverse complement strand
GTATCGGGCCCGATACCAGTATCGGTATCGGTGCATCCCTATTTAGAATTATTGTATAAATTGATGAGAAAGTTCAAACTAGAGTATCAGATGAAGTTGGATTGGTTATGATTCTCAGTTCTACCCCGCTCAAATGGATAAAAGGTTTCAAAGCTGGACACAAAAAGGAATGACTGCTTACTGTTCTATTATATCAAAGGGAGAAATTCAGGATTTTCAGAATTGAATGATCAAATTTGGTCTGGAGAAACAGGATTTTTATAGGTTTTT
>NW_015584468.1:0-270 GCF_001515605.1 Sinocyclocheilus anshuiensis | reverse complement strand
TGTCTTGCTTTATCCAGATGGCTCTCAGATAAAAAATATCCCTGGAACTGACACACCTTTTACCATTGGGCAGTACAAAGAGGCCATTGGAAAGGCATACCAAAGGATCACACTATACATCTGTACCCTTGAGGATTTGTTGTCAAAGAGTAAGTATTGAAATAGTATGTTTTTATATAATTTATGTGCACTTAAACTTAAAACTAAGTATTTTAAGTGCTTTGTGGATTCCAACTAGTTACAGCCTACATATTTAACAATACTGGACAT
>NW_015584467.1:0-270 GCF_001515605.1 Sinocyclocheilus anshuiensis | reverse complement strand
GACTATTGCTCTAGAAATAACATGTAACATTTTCCTGTAGCTTAAACGAGTTTGATTCCTGAAGAATTCAAGATCATATTTAATGAATGTTTCTTTTGTCCTCAACGGCTGCATCTGATGAGCCAGAAATGAGTCTTGACAAATGCAAAAACATTTTCATAAAATGAAACTTGCCATATAATTAGGACTGTAAAATAAATATACTTTTCAACTTTTAAAAGGAGAAGAAAACACTTACATTACATCTCATCTCATCATCAAAAACCATGA
>NW_015584466.1:0-270 GCF_001515605.1 Sinocyclocheilus anshuiensis | reverse complement strand
GTAGATTACTTACAAATTGTAGTCCATTACTGATTCCAAATTACAGAATTGTAGAAATTTAGATTAAATTACATTACACAATTTAGGATTACTTTCAGACTACTTTCTGGTTGCTTTTGGATTACTTTTGACCTAACATGTTTATCACACAATGCACTTCAGACTACTTTAAGTGCATTTCAGACCACTTTCTGATTACTTTTAGATTACTTTTGACCTAACATTTTCATCACATTGATTTAAATAGGATAATCTTGTACCATATTGATA
>NW_015584465.1:0-270 GCF_001515605.1 Sinocyclocheilus anshuiensis | reverse complement strand
AGCCAAAACAGCTCTAAACAAATATGTGTGTGATTTTGATGTGAGCGACAACAGGAGATGGATTTTTTCACTGGAGGAAGCGTTATTATGGATTATGGACTTGAATGAAACTGGTCCAGTTTGCTCCCCCACAATGTTCAAGACGTGGTTACAGTATAAATATGATAAATATATGATATGAGGCCATTAATAAATCATTAAGTTAAAGGCTTTTTTAACACATTGATTTCTTATTATGAATCACTGTGTGTGAAACCATTAGAATTTTTT
>NW_015584464.1:0-270 GCF_001515605.1 Sinocyclocheilus anshuiensis | reverse complement strand
GCTTCTCTCTTCCATTCCCAATCCCCTTAATCTGTCCTTAAAGCACCCCGCTGGCCAAGACCAACATCCGGCCAAACATCTGCGTGAAGTCCACCACACACACACATATATATACCTTATATGCAATAAACACACTGCATGTGCTTTTCAATATACTGGCCATTATAATTAACAGTAAAGGATAGTACTGTTGTTTTCCGTACTGACATTCAGTGCCACAGCACTAAGGAAACGTGTGAATATGCGAATATGAAAAGACTAATATATATA
>NW_015584463.1:0-270 GCF_001515605.1 Sinocyclocheilus anshuiensis | reverse complement strand
AAATCTGTTAACATTCAAAGAAATGCATTTACAATCTGTGAAAATGTAAGGACATAAAAGGGCACATAGTACTATACTGTACTGCATGGGTTAAAGGGTAAAAATATATTATTTTTGGTGCATCTCACTGTTGCTTCTACATCACGTTGGGGCCCTAAAGTAAGGAAATCCATCCTGGTGAGGACTGTAGTTCCAACAGATGCCAAAAATTCATTGGCTGGTCCCGTCTCCATTAAGGCATGGTTTAGCTATGAAAATAACAGCAAAGTA
>NW_015584462.1:0-270 GCF_001515605.1 Sinocyclocheilus anshuiensis | reverse complement strand
AAAACAAAACAAAAAATATTTGTTGTCTTAATAAATTGGGTAAATAAGTAATAACTAAGTAATAAATAAAATCTTTGTTTTAAAAAGGGTTATAAAACAATTTCAATAATTACTGATACCGAACTATATGAAACATTATATCGCTGATACATTTTTTAGCTATATCGCCCAGCCTTAATATAAATACACACACATGGATGTATATATTTAAGAAAAATGATTTGCTTATATATAAAATATTAATATTTATATATAATATAAATTATATTT
>NW_015584461.1:0-270 GCF_001515605.1 Sinocyclocheilus anshuiensis | reverse complement strand
AAGAAACTCATCTACATCTTGGATGGCCTGTGAGTAAAGTTTCATAATTTCTGAGGCTACTGGATGTTTATGCATCTAAACAGATTAAAGTCTCTTTGTGCAATCTCAAATTGCTGATCAAATAATAAAACATCCAATGTGATTTGTTTTCTCCATGATGTCACAATTGTTCTGTGTGTTTGACTGCGGTGTACCACAGCCGTTTGCTTTTTATGTAACATTAGTAGCGTGTGTTTTGCCATCCTGCAGTGAAATTCTATCCTCTGCACG
>NW_015584460.1:0-270 GCF_001515605.1 Sinocyclocheilus anshuiensis | reverse complement strand
CATCCTGTAGGGCATCCACACACACAGCGGCCAGGTGAAGAACACGTCCGGCGATGCTGGAGGCTGATGATAGAGCAGACGTGGCTGGGGAGGGTACCACCACATCTGCAGGTTATCCGTCAGCACTGCCCTTCCACCCTGGTTTCGGAAGAGGGAGCGGCCGATCCACTCGTGTTGTTCCTTTGGAAAGGAGTGCTTCCAGGCCTCAGGGAGAACAACCTATACACACAAAAATATGTTATATATGAATAATAACAAATGAGTAATTTA
>NW_015584459.1:0-270 GCF_001515605.1 Sinocyclocheilus anshuiensis | reverse complement strand
GCACTCCTAATGTCAGGTGGCAACTGATTCCACAAACGTGGAGCAACGACTGCAAAGGCTCCGTCTCCTTTTAATTTGAGTCGTGAACGAGGGACACGTAATAGAACTTTATTAGCGGATCTGAGAGACTTAGGCGTTGAATGCAAATAAATAAGATCAGAAATATAAGATGAGGCTTGTCCATTAAGAGCTTTGAAAACAATACGTAAAATCTTAAACTGAAGTTTAGAGATGATCCTCAGCTGATAATAACTATTTTTAACAACTGAG
>NW_015584458.1:0-270 GCF_001515605.1 Sinocyclocheilus anshuiensis | reverse complement strand
CTGTGCGGAGAGGACTTTGATTTGCTTGTACCTTGTAAGTATTGGGGGATTCTTTAAGAAATACCAAGCAGGTAGAGTTAAGCTTAGGTTCATTAGCATAATTCCTAGCCATACTTTAAGTAACCCACTGTTACATGCACTGTCTGAATGACAGATGACTGCCATAGGTGATCCAGATTACCTATACGTTTTCAAGTAGTGGTTTGATATCCGAGATGACACCTACCAAGTATAAACTGCTAGCCTGGTTCAACTTAAAAGGATCTTTTA
>NW_015584457.1:0-270 GCF_001515605.1 Sinocyclocheilus anshuiensis | reverse complement strand
CTTTCTTTTTTCTTTCTCTCTCTCTCTCTCTTTTTTTTTTTTTTTGCTTTGAATCACCAAATATAAAATTACACTTTGATTTTACACATCACAAGGGTCATTACTCCAAGCATTCATCAATCATCATAATTCTAAAACAATTCTAAAACTATGTTCTAGTTTACTTTCTAAAGTAATTCAATAGTTCTACAAAAATTAAAGGTTGTTATTAGCTATATTCAACATGCCATAAAACGTCTCAGGTTACTTATGTAACCATGGTTCCCTGAG
>NW_015584456.1:0-270 GCF_001515605.1 Sinocyclocheilus anshuiensis | reverse complement strand
GTGTGTGTGTGTGTGTGTGCGCGCATGTGTGTGTGTGTGTGTGTGCGTGCGTGCGTGCGTGTGTCAGGCGAGGGAAATCCTCCAAACCAATCAGAGAGTTGGCAGTTCAATTACACAGAAATAAGGGGACATTCATCATTCAATTAGGCAGCTGTCAGGCCGCACAAAGGAAGAAAACTTCTAACCTGGTACTCCTGGGAGAAGATGCTCAGAAGAGTGGACGGAGGAAGACTGGAACAAATAAAAGAAGGACAAAGTTAATTACCAGAG
>NW_015584455.1:0-270 GCF_001515605.1 Sinocyclocheilus anshuiensis | reverse complement strand
TAAAAAAAGAAAAACAGGAAATGCGTTATTCATAAAAAGTCATGAAAATTATTTTTCACTGACTGAAAACGCTAGCAGTTCTGAATGAAAATTGTCATCTTAAAAATAAATGAGGCATATATATTGCAGCATTTTAATGGTGATGCATAATGAATTCAACATAACGTAATATAATCATAAATAATGGTTAGATAAACAACCATTATGTATTTCAGAACTGACCTGCCTCTTGGCTGCAATCAGAGTTATGATTATTTATTTATTTTAACG
>NW_015584454.1:0-270 GCF_001515605.1 Sinocyclocheilus anshuiensis | reverse complement strand
TGTAATGCATTACTTTTAAAAGTAACTTTCCCCAACACTGGATATCATACAGATAAACATGCAGAATTGTTACAGCATTATTCTACCTTGTGGTATCTGTTGACATGCAAACACACACAAACAAAAAAGATGAGTAAGATCGCACTCTACCGCAACTAGGTCATGATCAAAGACAGATCGATCAAGTGATTAATTTACTGTAAACTGTGATTGTGATCGGATTTACTGTAAACTACAGGCAGTAATTTAAGATAATCAACAGATACGCAG
>NW_015584453.1:0-270 GCF_001515605.1 Sinocyclocheilus anshuiensis | reverse complement strand
TTTTGAATCACTAAAAAGAACCGGTTCATTCGAGTCGTTCGTTTTAAACTACACTGCTTGCTTTTCAGTAGCGAAGCAATATTATTGAGTATTTTGTAGTTCAGTATTTTGTATTGTCAACAAAATGTTTCCATTTTGATGACAAATATTTTAAAAATTAGAGCAAGCGCTATATGATTCAAAATGAATGTTTCGTTTGAGTCGGTTCTTTTCAAAGTATCGGTCGAAGTGGGCTGTGTATAAAAATGGTTTTAATTCCTAAGCATTTAA
>NW_015584452.1:0-270 GCF_001515605.1 Sinocyclocheilus anshuiensis | reverse complement strand
TGCTGTCCGAGCGGACTAAGACGTGGTGTCCCCTTAGGTCTGGCAAAAAGGTTCGAAGGCCCAGACACACTGCCAGCATTTTCAGGTAGTTGATGTGAAGCCAGCCTTCCTCTTTCGACCAGTGGCCGAAAGCTGGCTTGCCATCACACAGCGCTCCCCAACCCGTGTTGGAGGCGTCTGTCAAGACTACCTTCCTTCTGCAGACCATTCCCAGGGGCACGCCCTGTTCCATCCAACGAGGATCTTTCCAAGGGGCCAGGGCTGATACAC
>NW_015584451.1:0-270 GCF_001515605.1 Sinocyclocheilus anshuiensis | reverse complement strand
GAACCATATCCGAGAGTTTTTAGCCATCGCTCACTATTCTGAGTTACCTGACTGTTTATTGATAGAGTTTTTCTGCGATGGCATAAACCAACCTCTTAGGGCTAAGCTTAGACGCGAGGGTCCACGTTCATCACTCGCTCAGTTCATGGATTATGCTTTGTTGACTGTCGGATCTTTGTTTACTGTGGATGTCGCGGAGGAGGAACGCGACACAATGTCTGTGACTGAAGTGGTGGCTGTACCAGAGCACGCTCACAAAATGGCGGCGGA
>NW_015584450.1:0-270 GCF_001515605.1 Sinocyclocheilus anshuiensis | reverse complement strand
ATTGGAAATAAATTAATTTCTAAAAATGTAGTATTTAATAATTTGGTGATGTTGTATCCTTAAAAATGCACAGATATACTGTAATAAATATATTACATCTACTATTTACATTACTAATTTATATTCAGCTATATTATAAACCAACTTTAATCCATGTAATTTCACAGCCTCCCGTGTATAATCAACCAGAACAGATGGAAGAGCAATTTGAAGAAAGTTTGGAATTTGATGTTAGCATGCTTTCCATAGATCCTCCATCGGACAAGAAAG
>NW_015584449.1:0-270 GCF_001515605.1 Sinocyclocheilus anshuiensis | reverse complement strand
TGGCTTTAATAAATAGAATATTGATTACATTGTTAATGTAAAAAAAATATAAAATATAATTTTTTTTCTTTTTCTGTAGCCTAAGTAATGTTTATTTAACCAAGAAAATGTGTGATTTATAATAAATAAAATAAATCACACATTTATAAATATAAAATAAATAAATAAGAAAGAAAGAAAGAAAGAAAGAACAATAGGAGTAATTTCAGAACACCACCGCACACCATATATATATATGTGTGTGTGTGTGTGTGTGTGTATGTGTGTGTG
>NW_015584448.1:0-270 GCF_001515605.1 Sinocyclocheilus anshuiensis | reverse complement strand
TATATATATATATATATATGTAGTAGCATGGCTGTAATATATTTATGGTGACAATCCTCGGTTAGTGGATTGATCCCATTCAGAGCATAATTGCTGATTAAATCAATGTTGTATTGGTTATAGTAGAAGTTATTCTGTGATAATCAGTGAATATAAAGAACATTCTAAACAGTTTATGTAGATAATACTTTAATCTATGGTGACAAGCAGTCTCACACAGACATCAAGAATCAGCATATGAACCTCAACAATGGTGACCATAAAAAAAAA
>NW_015584447.1:0-270 GCF_001515605.1 Sinocyclocheilus anshuiensis | reverse complement strand
TGGAGCATAACCATCCACAGACAGCTACACTTTGAGCAGGGACTGCTCACTTAAAACCCTGAAGAGTGGGAGAAGATTACTCAACCTAAACTCACTAAGCGGCAGCTCACTCCTAAACCTGTCTGGCATAATACAGGAAGGAACATTCCCCAAAAACCACTCAGGTGCTGAAACCCCCTGGGAAAGAAATTTTGCAAGCATTTCTCCACAGAGTATTAAAATATGTTCACGCCCAGCGAGGCTCTCCACACACAATAACATGCATATTAG
>NW_015584446.1:0-270 GCF_001515605.1 Sinocyclocheilus anshuiensis | reverse complement strand
TAAGAATATAGTCATGTTCATAATTCATATAGAGTCATTCAGGTTTCTCAGATAAATGGTCAAACAGCTTATTATTGTGGACGGTCGTCTGTAATGAAGCCAGTCATATTTTCAGTCAGCTGCTCAGTTTCAGCTCTAGATGTCAGTAAAGCTGCACTGATTTCACACGAGCAGCTGAAGCATTTCTATTACATTCATTTATTCATTTACTTTGACTTCATCTGGAGCTGTTTACACTCATCTGAATAATGACACCATATATTGTCTTCT
>NW_015584445.1:0-270 GCF_001515605.1 Sinocyclocheilus anshuiensis | reverse complement strand
TAACGACTTTATTCAACAATTCGTCTCCCCACCCTAGCGCCATTTGGAGAGTATCCACTGAAGGCAAGCAGTGTATGCTATTCTGTGTCAGCTGCATCACGCGGATATGTTTTCTACGTGGTTTATGTTTGATTTAAATGAAAACAACGTATCCGTGTGGTGTGGCTGACACAGAATAGAATACGCTGTTTGCGTTCAGTGGATACTCTCCAAAATGGCGCTAGAGTGACGCGGAGGAGACGAATTGTTGAATAAAGTCATTATTTTTGT
>NW_015584444.1:0-270 GCF_001515605.1 Sinocyclocheilus anshuiensis | reverse complement strand
TCTTGCAAATGTATTCAGACCCATGCTACCAAAAATATTATGAGATAAATTTTTTTCCCATACAATTTTGGAAATCAATTAAAATATGTTTCTTTTTTTGATTTATATTGATGTGTTTGTTTAATTATATTTGCATATAACTTATTTTGATAATAATAATTAATTTGCATATAACTGCAAATGTATTAAAAACAAACAAGCAAACTAAAAAAACAACAAATGTCACAAAGTATATACTTTATTGCTAGTCAGCAAACCACACAAATCAGG
>NW_015584443.1:0-270 GCF_001515605.1 Sinocyclocheilus anshuiensis | reverse complement strand
TGACAATAATATTCTCTGAAACTTTATTACACTTTTCTCCTCCAGCAAGTTCCATGCTGTCAGCTTTGAGTCATCCTTGCTTTGTTGATTCGGCATGGAGCAAAAACATGAACTGGCTTCACTACAGATTTTCCTGTTCCCACTGTCTTTTTTTTTAATCCAGATCAGCCGACTCTCAAATTCTGCCCGTCTTCCCTCTCTCACTGTGGTCTCAGTTGCTGTTCATTAAAACGTCTCTAGGTTACGTATGTAACCATGGTTCCCCGAGGG
>NW_015584442.1:0-270 GCF_001515605.1 Sinocyclocheilus anshuiensis | reverse complement strand
CCAATCAGGATTTTTAGACATTTATTCAGGGCCTGAATTTCATTCTTGAAAATGGGGTGAATTCCCCTCTTAGGTGACTCGTGTGAGAGGGGAAGCAGCACTGACTACTGATCCGTGGCTGTTTACCACAAACACAACAATTATCCATTATTTTGATTTTGAGCACTGGGAGGGGGGGGATTATGTTTTAAACAGGGCTGTCAAGTGCTTATTTTAAAAAAATCGAATTAATTACTTAATGTACCAATTAATCAAATTAATCTCAAATTA
>NW_015584441.1:0-270 GCF_001515605.1 Sinocyclocheilus anshuiensis | reverse complement strand
GCCAGACCTCAGTGACAGGTGTCCAGTCCAGTGCACATTTTTCTAGGCATTGCTTCAGTTGGATCATGTTTTGAAGGATATGCTTTTTTAACAGCAAAAGCTCAGTTTTCCCTTGAGGTTCTTGTTCTGGACCTGGGACACACGATGGCTCTGGAACAGGCTTCACCTTGTTTTTTAATATTTGTCTAACTGCTTTCTTAGTTGTAGTTTTCGCTGCTTTGCGAGGTCTGAATTGAGGACTGTCAGCTGATTCAAAAAGCCCACGTTGGG
>NW_015584440.1:0-270 GCF_001515605.1 Sinocyclocheilus anshuiensis | reverse complement strand
TCTACAGTGGTCTGAAGTGGTCTACAGTGGTCTGAAGTGGTCTGCAGTGGTCTACAGTGGTCTGCAGTGTTCTAGAGTGGTCTACAGTGGTCTGCAGTGGTCTACAGTGGTCTGAAGTGTTCTAGAGTGGTCTACAGTGGTCTGAAGTGTTCTACAGTGTTCTGCAGTGGTCTGAAGTGTTCTAGAGTGGTCTGCAGTGGTCTACATTGGTCTGAAGTGTTCTACAGTGTTCTACAGTGGTCTGCAGTGGTCTGAAGTGTTCTACAGTGG
>NW_015584439.1:0-270 GCF_001515605.1 Sinocyclocheilus anshuiensis | reverse complement strand
GTACTGCACCATCTTCCCGTCGGTTTTACTGGCAACAAGCCGATGAACGTAGTTATCTGATCAACATAAGGGCAAAGACTCCGTCAAAATTGTTACTAACAATTTTCAATATAAACTGTTTCAAAAATTAAATTTAAAATTAAAACATTCAAATATGAAAAAAAAACATTCAATGCATTTAACCCGCATAATTTTTGGAGTGAAATATTAACAGGATTATTCAACAATTCTTACAGCGATGGCGCCGCAGACGGCAGCCTCAGTGTTTGG
>NW_015584438.1:0-270 GCF_001515605.1 Sinocyclocheilus anshuiensis | reverse complement strand
GTCCTGATTTGGCTTTGGGCAGTGGTCCAACACAGTCAACAATTACGCGTTCGAACGGGTCACCCACAGCTGGAATAGGGCACAGGGGTGCTGGTGGAATTTTCTTATTGGATTTACCTGACATCTGGCATACATGACATGACTTACAGAATCTGGTCACTGCTGACTTAAGACCAGGCCAGAAAAAGTACCTAATAATGCGCTGGTAGGTTTTTGTTATACCGACATGACCAGACAATGCGTTTTCATGGGCAAGTTTCAAGACGTGTT
>NW_015584437.1:0-270 GCF_001515605.1 Sinocyclocheilus anshuiensis | reverse complement strand
AAAGGAAAAATTGAAATCGCATCATATGACCCCTTTAAGCAATGTCTTTTAAAAAATATCTCCACTCCAAATCTTGTTTTTTTTTTTCAGGTCTGCTTCGAAATATGATACAGCACGGTTCCTATATCTGAGCAAACAATATAGCTTTATCGCCTCAGGCTGGTAATGGCATCCTGTTATATGAAGAAAATGGCATTGAGAAAACTCAGCAGCAGGCAGGGATGATGCAGATCCTCAGGAAAGCGGGTGGGAAATTAGAAACTAGTATTG
>NW_015584436.1:0-270 GCF_001515605.1 Sinocyclocheilus anshuiensis | reverse complement strand
ATAATAATTTATTGATAATTGTTTAAATTAATATAATAATTAATATTTTTGACTTTTCTTAAAAATGGTTTAAAGGCTGAAATGTAAAGTTTTTAATTTTATAAAACTTTTTGTTTTTGTGAAAACTTGTATCTAAACTGTAAATTGTGATTTTTACAGTAATCTTACGGTTTAATATGGTACTATAGACATTGCACTACCCCGCTCATATGGTGTTAATTTTAATTGTGCAGGTCTTAAAAAGTCTTAAATTTGAGCTTAAAAATCCTG
>NW_015584435.1:0-270 GCF_001515605.1 Sinocyclocheilus anshuiensis | reverse complement strand
GAATACTGCCTTTCATGCAGTGTGTAATGTAGCTGTATGTGAATGCAAACATTCTGTAAAGTTATTGTTCCCAAAAGAAAGAATCGACTCTGAACAACCTAAACGAGTCATCAGTAATTTGAAACCCACTTCCGTGACGGCTACACGTCACATCTGCATAAAGCCCGCCTATTTTCTACGTTGTCCGTAGACTTGATCCCACCCTCAAACACTGTATCTTGTTCATGTGGTTAACATCATGTCGAGAAGACGCTGTGTCCTACGCTGTGA
>NW_015584434.1:0-270 GCF_001515605.1 Sinocyclocheilus anshuiensis | reverse complement strand
GGAGGGGGTTGTGGACCGGTACCAGCAGAGTAAAGCGGCCGCGCTCAAGTGTCAGCTGTGCGAGAAGAGCCCCCGCGAGGCGACGGTCATGTGCGAACAGTGCGACGTGTTCTACTGCGATCCGTGCCGCCTGCGATGCCATCCGCCCCGGGGTCCGCTGGCCAAACACCGGCTCGTGCCTCCAGCGCAAGGCAGAATCAGCCGCCGCACGAGCCCCCGAAAGATCTCCACCTGCACCGAGCACGAGCTGGAGAACCTGAGTATGTACTG
>NW_015584433.1:0-270 GCF_001515605.1 Sinocyclocheilus anshuiensis | reverse complement strand
AGGCAAAGGGCCAACACAGTCCAAAATTACATGTTCAAACGGTTCACAAATGACAGGAATTGGAATTAATGGAGCCGGTGGAATCTTTTGATTTGGCTTTCCCATGACCTGACATACATGACAAGAGCGACAATGCTGAGATACATCTTTTTTCAAACCAGGCCAGAAGAAATGTTTGAGGATGCGATTATAAGTTTTTGTCACCCCCAAGTGACCTGATAACTCGTGGTCATGTGCCAGTGTCAACACTTGTTTTCGGTAGGCAATAGG
>NW_015584432.1:0-270 GCF_001515605.1 Sinocyclocheilus anshuiensis | reverse complement strand
TGTGCCATATGCATCAGACGTTCAGCCAACGGTCCGTGGGCGTGAAGTCTGAGGCTGAGACTAATGCGCTCTAGTAATTAGGTGTGTTCGACTTGAAGCAGCACTGCGCAGACTGATCGGTGTATGACATCAAAGAACCACGAGAGCGACTGGGAGTATTCTGCTCTCTAGAGCTCTCACGGTACTTTGATGTCCTACAATGATGATGAAACGAAAAATGGGGGGAAAACTATTTAACGGTCTAACTCCACAATTCAGTACTACATAGTT
>NW_015584431.1:0-270 GCF_001515605.1 Sinocyclocheilus anshuiensis | reverse complement strand
ACAAACATTTTCAAAAAGAGAGCAAATTTCCTCTTCCAGTTATCAACGAGTATCAAGTCCCCGCATGGCGACTCACCACCCAAACTAATCCAACCCCTCGCCACATGGGCTGAGGCCTGGCAGGTGATCCCCAGAGTGTCAAACTGGGTTCTGGGGATTATAAAACGAGGTTACTCACTCCAGTTCACTTGAAGACCCCCGCGGCTCTGCAGCATGGTCTCCACCTCAGTGCAGAGCAAGAACGCTCACGTCTTGCGATCCGAGGTGAAG
>NW_015584430.1:0-269 GCF_001515605.1 Sinocyclocheilus anshuiensis | reverse complement strand
TTTGAACTCTTCATATATATATATATATATATATATATATATAGCATTATGCATGCAAAATTTGGGGTAAAACAGATTGGGGTCACATTCAGCTGCAGTATAAACAATGGCATTGTTCTAGAATAAGGATCTTCAACGAATGAAAAAATTAAAATAAAAATGGTTTCTAATGTGTTAAGAAATACAATATTAAGTTAAAGGGGTCATTATGATGCGATTTCAAGTTTCCTTCCTCTTTGGAGTGTTACAAGCTGATTGTGCATAGATAA
>NW_015584429.1:0-270 GCF_001515605.1 Sinocyclocheilus anshuiensis | reverse complement strand
TTTTACTGTAGCATTTTTAAGTTATGGACCCATACGTTTGGCAGACATGAAAATACAGTAACTGGAGAACATTGCATTATTGCCCCAACTGGAGGCGCTATATCTCAGCTGCCTTTGAGGGTGCATTAAAAGTTCTACTGGGGTCTTATTCCCAGGGCTCTTGACTGTTACCATGCAAATTTCCAGACATTTTTTATGGTAGCATTTTGAAGATATGGACCCATAAGTTTGGCAGACATGACAATACAGTAACCTGCAATTGGGACAATG
>NW_015584428.1:0-270 GCF_001515605.1 Sinocyclocheilus anshuiensis | reverse complement strand
CCATTAGTTTTGTCTTGTGTAGCCAAATATCTGTCACCAGAACTAGGAGCCCATTACAAAGACTAACCATGGCATTGGATGAGCCTATCAGGCTAGATGAAATAATTACTTGTATTGGCCTCTTGCGGTGTAACAAGGCTCCAGGGCCCGATGGTTTCCCTTTAGACTTTTATATAAGAACTTCTCTACACAAGTAGCCCCCTTACTGTTCGATATGTTTAATGAGTCATTTCAACAAGGCTTTCTTCCAGTCTCGTTAAATCAAGCATC
>NW_015584427.1:0-270 GCF_001515605.1 Sinocyclocheilus anshuiensis | reverse complement strand
TCCAGATTTTCAAATAGTTGTATCTCGGTCAAATATTGTCCTGTCCTAACAAACCACACATCAATGGAAAGTTTATTTATTCAGCTTTCTGAGGATGTATAAATCTAAATTTCGAAAAATTAACCCTTATGACTGGTTTTGTCATAAGGGTTAATTTATAATTAATCCTTATGACTGGGTCACATATTCTGTTGGGCTCTTATTTTTTGCTTTCAGGCTATTGCGTTGGTAATGTCAAACTGACCTTGCTCTAAAATGGCATGGGCCCCT
>NW_015584426.1:0-270 GCF_001515605.1 Sinocyclocheilus anshuiensis | reverse complement strand
GTCAATACACATGGGTGAAGATTAGTAATGAGAAGGTTTCTGCTGCACGGTTGGATAGACTCTATACGTCACGTAATATGAGGAATAGAGTTCTAAATTCATCAATTTTTCCCACTTCAATATCTGATCATAAATTTGTTATTATAGAGTGTACTTTATTAAAAAGAATGCATAAAAGTCATTATTGGCATTTTAATGCTAAATTATTAGAGGACAAGTATTTTTGTGAGAATTTTAAGTTATTTTGGGAGTCTTGGAAGAGTGAGAAGA
>NW_015584425.1:0-270 GCF_001515605.1 Sinocyclocheilus anshuiensis | reverse complement strand
GAAAGAGAGGGGAAAATATTATTTTGGGGTGCCCACTATTACTCAGTACTTTTATATTTTCAGTCTGTCACAAAAGCAACAGTGCAAAAACAATATTATATTTCAAGCGTTCAAGCCTGGGTGAGCCTGTGAGTGTTGATGTGAAGATGGCATTATGGCGAGAAGTGGATTTGATGTATATGATTTTTGGTAACTTTTTACGAAACTGGTGCACTAATATGCGTTAATTCATGATTAACTAATGCTACAGTGTGTGTGTGTGTGTGTGTG
>NW_015584424.1:0-270 GCF_001515605.1 Sinocyclocheilus anshuiensis | reverse complement strand
CCTCACTGATCTGAGCTCATGCACATCACTTTTTGAGTTAAAAATAAAACTTTGATTGTGGATAATTTTTGCACTGTTTTCTCAGAAACTGAGGACTGTGAACAGAATGAAGGATGACAGCATCCGTACCGTTGTCGGCCCATCCGCGCAGCGGGCTCTGCTCGTCGATGAAGTGGTAGAAGGTGAGCGGGAGGATGAGGAAGGGGCTCTCGCTGGCCGTGTCCACGCTGAAGGTCACGTTCTTCTGGTCCAAACGCACCGTCTCGCCCT
>NW_015584423.1:0-270 GCF_001515605.1 Sinocyclocheilus anshuiensis | reverse complement strand
CACGCCCGTCGACACCTTTGGACAAGTTGAGCAGCAGCTGGTACACGGACCTCTGGATCCTGTTCAGGGAACAGAGGGGGAGGAAAACCAAACTGGCATTCAAAGGGGGACATGCCTAAAGAAGAGTGGTGTAGAGTGTTGTGTGCAAATTCAGCCCAGATCAACTGAGAGCTCCAAGCAGTCTGATTGTTAGACACCAGGCATCTGAGAGTCTTTTCAATCTCCTGGTTGACTCTCTCTGTCTGTCCATTTGATTGGGGGTGAAATCCA
>NW_015584422.1:0-270 GCF_001515605.1 Sinocyclocheilus anshuiensis | reverse complement strand
TTTTGCTTATAGGTATTATTTCTGTTTTACAGAATTTTTCTTTGAAACCTCATGAAACATTAAAAAATGTAAATACACTATCAAGCAAAGCTGTTTCAGCGAGCAGCATTTGATCTGATCAGTCAGTGTTTGTCTAAAGTGTGTTTACATGCAGGCCATTTATTTTAATATTCAAGTTCATTTAGTCATTAAGTTTTGCATTGTTGTCTTGATCACTGACTGGAACAATAATGGGTAACACTTTATTTTGATGGTCCCTTTTGAACATTC
>NW_015584421.1:0-270 GCF_001515605.1 Sinocyclocheilus anshuiensis | reverse complement strand
CTAATTGATTTACTAATCTCTACAAAGTGCCCTGACAAGAATTCGGTCCACTTCGCAGATTTATTTAACGAGTTTGATTTTAGTATGCTTCCTATTTGTACATCACACTGACGTCCTCTCCGCTCCTGAGAATGTGTTTTATTTGACAGAGGTAGCTTGCATGGAGGGCTGTGGTCTTGCCATGTGTGAAAAGAAGATATGGTCAGAGGCCAAGCAATCTTGTGTTGTGTGTGTGTGTATGTGTGTGTGTGTGTGTGTGTGTGTATGTGT
>NW_015584420.1:0-270 GCF_001515605.1 Sinocyclocheilus anshuiensis | reverse complement strand
GAATTGGATCTGGAGACCACCTATGAGAACTTTCACCCCTCCCAGCAGTCTCTGACCAACGTCATCAGCCACTTCATCAGTGGCGAGCGTCCGCAAGGCATCCAGGAGACCGAAGAAATGCTGCGTCTGGGTGCCAGCATGACGGGCGTAGGGGAGCTGGTGCTGGACAACAACCTGGTTCGTCTTCAACCCCCTAAACAGGGCCTGCGGTACTTCCTAAGCTGCCTGGACTACGACACGCTCCTGAGTAAGCAAGAGGGTCACCTGCGG
>NW_015584419.1:0-270 GCF_001515605.1 Sinocyclocheilus anshuiensis | reverse complement strand
TGGAAAAATAATTATATTTAAATAGGTTTTACTATGAAGTTTAGAAGCTCAGAGTTGAAATAATTTTTTTTCATAAAATTATATAAATATATTATATTAGACAATACACAATTTTGTAAAATTTTATATAATTATACATTCCATAATTAAACATACGAATAAAAAAAATAATGCATACAAAATTCCAAGTGGCGTCACACATAGCGTGAATGAATGGTGACCCTCTAGACCAGTGGTCACCAACCTTTTTAGGCCCAAGATCCCTGGCCT
>NW_015584418.1:0-270 GCF_001515605.1 Sinocyclocheilus anshuiensis | reverse complement strand
CCGTGCAGGTTGTGTATGCCGCACTGATCCTGCAACCGCAGCCGGCGCGCCAGGAACGGGCTCAGGTATTTGTACCCCAGCATGCACGCAATGCATCCCAAGATGCCAAGCACATAAGCAGCGACCGGCGAAATCATCATGTCCACCGAAGCACCGACAGTTACTCCACCGGCCAATGTTACGTTCTGTACATCGGCCATGCTGATCTTGCCGTTCTTGCTGAGCATGCTGGACAGGGCGAAGGCGGTGATTGTGGAGGCACTGAGACCT
>NW_015584417.1:0-266 GCF_001515605.1 Sinocyclocheilus anshuiensis | reverse complement strand
ACATTTAGTGTGTAATGATGAAAATTATGTTTACTTATTGCCGACACGGTTTCGATTTAAAATAAAGGTAGAAAATTGCGGTTGGTGAGAATCGGGAATTGGTTGACTGAAAACCCCAGATTTGAACATCCCTATATTCTAATGAAGCAGTCACATTTATTTTACTTGAATATTTTGTCCTTTTTAAAATCTCAAGGGGGTCTAAAAAAATGTGTTGTTTTGTTGTGTGTGTATGTGTGTGTGTGTGTGTGTGTGTGTGTGTGTGT
>NW_015584416.1:0-270 GCF_001515605.1 Sinocyclocheilus anshuiensis | reverse complement strand
CAACCTCACTAAATGGAAACAAAAATTCCTTATCAATGTCCATCATATCGATAAGTCCATATAAATCTTCCTCCACACGATCTTCCCTTATCCATAGTGATCCAATTCTTAACGATCTCTTTCAGTGTGTTATTTAGCTTCTTTAGATAATCCATTATACCGTAACAGTCTTCACTTAACCATACTGATCAAGTTCTTTAAGTTCTCTTATTACATATACTTTGGCTTCTTCAGGTGTTCCATTTAGTCGTATCATTACTTTGCAATTTC
>NW_015584415.1:0-270 GCF_001515605.1 Sinocyclocheilus anshuiensis | reverse complement strand
CAAACAAGGGTTTATTAACAGGAGACTGTGAAGTGAGCCAGGTGAAGTTGAGGTGAGTAAAGCGTGAGGTGATCAGGTTCTGATGGCTTGGCTTGCTGTGACTGTCTTTAGGAATCTTGCAGAGATCTTGTGCAGCGGTGGAGAATCGGAATGTTGGAGAAACTGGAACTTCTGCGGTGAGGAAACACACAGGTTAACTGAGAGAGAGTTTGGCTAGGTTCGAGATAGTGAACGGTAGACCGGACAATGATTATGTGAAACGTGAGCACT
>NW_015584414.1:0-269 GCF_001515605.1 Sinocyclocheilus anshuiensis | reverse complement strand
CTTGACTTAGGGCACGACTCAAGTGTGTGTGTGTGTGTGTGTGTGCACTTTAAGATGTCAAGACACACAGTAGATCCATCTCTTTACATTCAATGATGACCACAAGAACACACACAGTTTAAAAAACCTTCACTAGTAACATGACGTCAGAGACAGCAGATGGAACAGCGATATATTTATATATTTAACTATAATTAATGTTATCATTTATTTATTTTTAATGTACTATATATATATATATATATATATATATATATAGTGTTTAAGAG
>NW_015584413.1:0-270 GCF_001515605.1 Sinocyclocheilus anshuiensis | reverse complement strand
CACAGCAAGGCGCTTTCGAGGAGCTGGCACTGGAGCGGACTCAGGTGCTGGAGCCGACACTGGAGCGAGCTCTGGGGCTGGAGCCGATTGGTTGGTTTGGTCCAACCGACACGCAGCCGGCGGGCTTTACTTCGGAGCGGCCAGTGGGCTTGACAGCAGAGATTCCGACGGGCTTGAGCGAGCGGTGACCCGCAAACTTGACTTTGGAGTGGCCGGCGGGCTTGACTGAGGTACGGCCGGCGGGCTGGAGAGAGCTGCAGCCGGCGGGCT
>NW_015584412.1:0-270 GCF_001515605.1 Sinocyclocheilus anshuiensis | reverse complement strand
GTGAATTGTCTGAAAGTTTTTCCACAGTGAACATAGAGAAATGGGTCTTACATGCATCAAACCTACGCCAGAAATCATTTAACAGAGAAGCGGTCTAAAAACTTGCATCAAATCCTTTGTTCTGAGGTAGTCTTACAATGCAATTCAACTCTCAGGAGCTTACCAGGAGCTTACCATTACACACCATTTTAAACACACGGACTTTTAAAAAAACAAGCTACACACAATGGTTTTAATTGTTTTGTTATTAAGCAAAGATTGTACTTTTTT
>NW_015584411.1:0-270 GCF_001515605.1 Sinocyclocheilus anshuiensis | reverse complement strand
TTTTCTGTCAATAAACAGTTTATCAGATTGTTAGCTGTGCTTTCAAGTTTCAAAATAAAGATTCTATCAAAAACGTGTGCTCATAAACCCTCACCAGATGCGCGTTCATCCCTCTCCACGGCGCCGCTGAACGTTCTTCATCATCTAAAACTTGTATTATAATGATCAAATTACCCGAGCCGCCGATGCTTTAGCCTTTCCGCGTTCAATCCTCGCCTTCAAAACAGTCCATTGAGTCCAAAAACTACAAAACCCAAGCACACCACAGCT
>NW_015584410.1:0-270 GCF_001515605.1 Sinocyclocheilus anshuiensis | reverse complement strand
TATATATTTTTTTTTTTTAACTCCAAGTTGAGCTCAAAAGTTAGCAGCCCTGATGACACATGGGAGTGTGCAAAAGGCCATTTCAACCACCATACTACAAGTAGACAACTCACAAAGTGCACTTAAGTCATTTGACATCATTGTTGCGATGATGTATGAGCTCTCTAACTTGAATCAACTGATTAGATGCAGCAACTAAGAATCCATCTTGAGAATTACGATCTAAACAACATCGGCGGAAAACGCTGCGAATTTTTTTCCAGCACAGCT
>NW_015584409.1:0-270 GCF_001515605.1 Sinocyclocheilus anshuiensis | reverse complement strand
TTCCTTATTGGGATAATTATTGCTTCTTTCCAACTCTCAGGAATTTTCCCTTCTTCCCATATTTTATTAAATAACATTAGCAATTTTTCCTTACTTTCTGTACTTAAATGTTTTAACATGATATAGCTTACTTCATCTTTTCCTGGTGCCGTTTTTCTAGTTTTAACTAATGCTCTTTCTATTTCTCCCATTCTAAAAGGGACATTTAGATCATCCTCAAAGACGTCCTTCTTTTTTAAAGCTTCCATATTCATAGATTTAGTGCTCTCT
>NW_015584408.1:0-270 GCF_001515605.1 Sinocyclocheilus anshuiensis | reverse complement strand
GGGGAAGTCCCCAGGAGCAGATGGACTCCCCCTGGAGTTTTATCTTACATTTTGGGACATTTTAGCTCAAGAACTTTTGAATATTTTTAAAGACTGTGAGACCCTTGACAGACTCCCAGACAGTTTTAGAATAGGGATAGTTTCTTTGCTTCATAAAAAAGGTGACCGGACTGACTTGAAAAACTGGAGACCTATAACACTTTTAAACTTTGACTGTAAGCTTTTTAGCAAAATTTTAGCAACACGGATGTCGACTGTTTTAGAGGACGT
>NW_015584407.1:0-270 GCF_001515605.1 Sinocyclocheilus anshuiensis | reverse complement strand
GCTAATACACACTATAGGCAATGCTGATGTTGTTAACATTAATAAATTGAGAATAAAGTATAACAAAAAATAATAATTTGCATGGTTTGATGTAATATGAGCTAACCGATCTTTAGATTAAATCACCATTGGTAGAGCGATTTATTATAATGCTTTTTTCTTCAGTTGGACAGAACAAACGTGGAGGACTTTTTACTTACTTGTTCAGATGACAATATACGGTGGAAATTCTTATTTAGGTCATATATTCCAAGACGTAGGCTAGAATCT
>NW_015584406.1:0-270 GCF_001515605.1 Sinocyclocheilus anshuiensis | reverse complement strand
TATTAATAATTGTGAAATCATCAGGTTACAAGTTTCCATTTCAAATGGATTTTAATTAACCATTTTAAACCAGGATTTTTCTATTAAAAAATAAAGAAAGAAGCATAGCTTTCTTAATGTCTCTTGCTCTCTTCCTCTATCCAGCTCTTTAGCTATCTTTTTCTCTCTAGTTTTATTTTTCAACCACATGGCATGATTTCTGTTGGTATGACACTTTTTTTTGCTCTAAGTGTTTAAGATCACAAGTTGCAGTGATATTTCATTTTGAAA
>NW_015584405.1:0-270 GCF_001515605.1 Sinocyclocheilus anshuiensis | reverse complement strand
AGACATGCATGCTCAGTTCCTGTCTGTGGACTGTGTTGTTGTGTATTTGGTTTGCAATGTGTTACCCTGATTGGTAGTATCAAACATGTATTGAAGAGTTAGCTCGGGATGTAACTTTTCACATGAATGTCCTAACTAGTCTAAAATCATCCTTTCTTCAAATGTCTCCTTCCTGACTTTCTAGGCCTGTACAACAGTGTTTATGTCAACACCTCACTATGGTCTGATCTATAGGCTATATGTTAATGTCTTTTACCTTCTGAGCAGGAA
>NW_015584404.1:0-270 GCF_001515605.1 Sinocyclocheilus anshuiensis | reverse complement strand
GGTATTTTATGTTTTTACAACTGATTTAAAGATTTCTTTGTTTTTCTTCTGGTAGTATTTAAGGGATAGTTGCAAATCAGTCTTTGCGATTCTGTAGCCAGAAAGCCCGTAGTATGGAATGTATCCACACACTCTATACTACGTATTTTCCTGAAGTCAGGTATGCATCCTTTGCTCTTGGATTTATCTTGGAGAATTTGATGTCTTGTATTGATTTGATATCTCTGAATTGATTATGTAATTGGCATGATACAAGTTTACCTGACAAAT
>NW_015584403.1:0-270 GCF_001515605.1 Sinocyclocheilus anshuiensis | reverse complement strand
TTAATGCATTTGTAATGTTTTTTTAGCCTCGGTGCTCACTTTGACTACACAGGTTTGAATTTGGCTGCAACATGAACTCCTAACCCTAACAATTTTATGTCCCCATTTCCTATATTTGTCAAATAAAGAAGCTAAAACCCCAAATATTACTTTAAAAAAACAAATCAAAACAGCAAGTAAAATCATAGTTAATGATATTAAGTATTATGTATTACAAATACATGGAAAGTATAAAATATGTCTATATATAGTGGATTTTAAAGTGTGTCT
>NW_015584402.1:0-270 GCF_001515605.1 Sinocyclocheilus anshuiensis | reverse complement strand
CAATCCGTCTTCCACCGACAGAGAGAGGTGAAGGGACTCGGTTCTAAGACGTGACAGCACCGCATGACTCCTAATGGAGCCAACTCTGGCTCACTATATTATGGCCCAGTCACTCAAAAAAGATGAAAAATCTGTCTTATGTCCATTTTAATTTATCAGAAGCAACAACAAAAACATAACAGCTAGCTTTCTCAGCTCTCATCCATATCTCATTGGTGTCAGTGCCATTTTCACAGTGCCATCAGTCACGGCCCAGGCACACTGGTGCGA
>NW_015584401.1:0-270 GCF_001515605.1 Sinocyclocheilus anshuiensis | reverse complement strand
TTGGTCAAAATCCCATGTTATAAAAGATGAAGTGCTATGCAGGCTGTTTTAATACAATATTGGCTGATTAGATGGCAATGCTGACATAAAATGCAAAACGTTTGCCCTTTCTCTCTTCACCGTTCACGCATCTCAGACCCTAAATACATAAAATATGACCCTTTTTAGACATAGTTTTTGAAGAAAAGAGTAAAGAAAATACTAAACAAAACTTATTGAAGCAACTACGGATGTAACGATTCACTCAACTCACGATTCGATTCGATTCAC
>NW_015584400.1:0-270 GCF_001515605.1 Sinocyclocheilus anshuiensis | reverse complement strand
CCTGGTTTCATCAAATTTCGGCGGAACTTTATAACTAGCTGCCATTCTTCAACCATCCTCTGCTACCATGTTAAATCATATAAACATGACGTTTACTCAGTTAACGCGCTTTATTCCTTTTATCTCATATGCAACACGGTTCAACACGTTCCTCTACAACAACGCCCCCTTTTTACCCGCGTGCTCACCTTTGAACCAGCGCATACGCTAACTTCATTTTTAACCCGAAAGAACCTTCTTTCATGTGAACAGAGTAGGGAGGAAATAACA
>NW_015584399.1:0-270 GCF_001515605.1 Sinocyclocheilus anshuiensis | reverse complement strand
TTGTGTGTTGCTCGGAGATGCGCGACTGTTCTGCTGTGGCTTTGCGTAGAACTATTTTCGTTAGCGAAATGAAGCAAAAACGTGTCTAAAATGCAAGTCAGTTAATATTACTTGTTTATTGAACTAAAGTTGTATCAAATCAATATCACATTTGCAATCGTGCTAAAAGTCGGGAAAGCATCACTCTTGGTCGTGTGATGTTGCATATATTGTATAGAATATTTGTCTTTTTTTCTACCGCAGTATGTTTGTTCATGTTTGTTTCTTTGT
>NW_015584398.1:0-270 GCF_001515605.1 Sinocyclocheilus anshuiensis | reverse complement strand
CTGTACATTTAGTTCTGGAACTAAAGCAGTGCGAAAGGCCCTAATTTAGCTTATCACCCAACAAGCTACTAGTTGTTTAGTGAGGTTAGAGTATCTAGTTTTTGTTTTTGTTTTTTTTATAAAAGTGAGATGATGTCTCATGTAAACACCCCTAAAAACTTTTTTTTAATTTAATTTAATTGTATTTTATTTTATTTTAAGAAAGTGATTTTTATATTATATTTATAATTATAAAAGTCTATATTAATATTTCAATTATACATTAATAAT
>NW_015584397.1:0-270 GCF_001515605.1 Sinocyclocheilus anshuiensis | reverse complement strand
TCCCACCAAATAACTAGAATGAGAAGGCATATTTTTTGAGTAATGCTGAAAAATGTATTGAAGCATAAGTGACAAGGAAGGACTAAAAAATTCTAATTGAGTCAAGACAAAGAAGTCAGACACAAGAACTGAAAACACAAGAATCAGTGTGAGTTGGGTGGTGGGTGCAGAGCACTTCTGTCTCCTGTTAGTAAAGTGACAGCAGCGCCAGGTCTGCAAAGCAAAGGAAAACCTGGTGTCAGAGGTCTGTTCAGACAATGGAACGTTCCC
>NW_015584396.1:0-270 GCF_001515605.1 Sinocyclocheilus anshuiensis | reverse complement strand
GGGGATACCCATTTTTCATGCATCTTAGTAAACAATTTTATTTTTAAATTATTTTGTATATATATATATATATATATATATATACACTTTCATAAAATGTCTAACAAAAATCTTAGTAAATATATAAAAATGAATATATTTACTAATATTTTTGTTTTACATATTTTATGAAAGTGCATTTTTATACATTGTATATGATAAACAATGATCATTTCACTTTATTTTAAAATTATATATATATATATATATACAGGTGCATCTCAATAAATT
>NW_015584395.1:0-270 GCF_001515605.1 Sinocyclocheilus anshuiensis | reverse complement strand
AATCATTAGTCAGGTGCTACACAGCATTTACACAAATCATTTCAGGTTTAAGAAGTGTTTTAACATTGCATCAACTGCTGATGAATACATTAATTGTTATTTGAATTGTGACTCTGTTGGCTATTTTGCCGTGTATTACTTAGGAAGGCGTTTTTCTTTCAAACACATTAAAATGCACAAATTCACCAACTTCTTTGTCATCTGATTCTCTTTCACCTAATTTTTGTTTTATTTGAAGTACCCCTGAGATTTTAAAATAAATATTTTAAT
>NW_015584394.1:0-270 GCF_001515605.1 Sinocyclocheilus anshuiensis | reverse complement strand
TATAAATACACACACATGCATGAATATATTTAAGAAAAATATGTTTTGACATATACACGCATATATGTAAACCAAAACTTTTAATTTGGATGTGATTAATCACGATTAATTGTTTGATAGCACTAATTTTTTACATTTTAAAATTAAAAAAATGTATAATACAATTTTTTATTATATTAATTTTCATACATACACTTGTGTGCATGTAAGCTATATATATTCATATAAAATTAGGGATGCACCGATATGAAAATTTTGGCCGATACCGAT
>NW_015584393.1:0-270 GCF_001515605.1 Sinocyclocheilus anshuiensis | reverse complement strand
ATGTAATATATATGCTAATACACTTTTCCCCCCCCAATTCAATTCAATTGGGGGGAGATTTCTCTTCAGAATCATGGGTAATATAGTTTCTCACCAGTATCTCTGCTGTTCAAAATTATTATTATTTTTTAAAAGTTGAAATCATGCAGGCTCATTGGTTCATCAAAATCATATGCCACCAATGAACAAGCTCGTAGCTCACAGTAGGTCTGTCTTTAATGGTTTATTACACTGTAAAAAAAATTCTGTAGTTTTTACAAAATAATTTTG
>NW_015584392.1:0-270 GCF_001515605.1 Sinocyclocheilus anshuiensis | reverse complement strand
AATAAATATAAAGTAAAGCGTTAAATAGAATAACCAAATGTCAGAAGAATACTAATTAGAAACAGACAAACAACCAATCTGCATTTCAACCTAAATTCGAGGTCATAATAAAATGGAGTCCGATTAGATAATAAAATGGAGTCAGATTTGAATTTAACCTAAATGTAATAACTTTGCGAGCTGAAAAGACCGAACACACAAGAAACCTTCATCCACCACTGGATATCTCCGTTGGTCCAATTCATGGACCTTACAAATGTTTTAGTAATG
>NW_015584391.1:0-270 GCF_001515605.1 Sinocyclocheilus anshuiensis | reverse complement strand
TAAAGAGAGTTTAATCTGGAGTCTTGGAGTAACTACAGCATCAAAACTGAGGAAGCGATGTGATTTCAATAACACTGATGTCTGGTGTGTGTGGTACAGACAGTTTAATCAACAGCTTGATTGTGTGAGAGTAAATCTGGACCATAACAGAGGAACGGTGTCATCCTCTGATCCTGTAACCATAATCCCACTCTGTCTCTCTCCCGTCCCGCATTCCGTTGTTTTTTTTTTTTAATGGTGGGTGTTTACGCAGTTGGTTAGAGCAGTGCT
>NW_015584390.1:0-270 GCF_001515605.1 Sinocyclocheilus anshuiensis | reverse complement strand
TCTAATCTCTAATTGTCATACCATTCGAATTTCATATAAAGAAATGGTCTTTTAACCCAAAAAGCAAATTAATGTTCCTAAACTGGTTCTCTTTGACATACAAATCTTGTGTAATTCCACGTATCTGTAATCAGATGGACATTTAAAACTGGAATATAGTCTAATTTCAGTCACTTACATGTGTTTCATTAACACATAATCATTTCCAGATTACAATCTGCAACGAAAATTATAAATTTAATTATTCCAGCTGCTGTGAGAAAAGGCTAT
>NW_015584387.1:0-270 GCF_001515605.1 Sinocyclocheilus anshuiensis | reverse complement strand
GGCACAGCAGAGGTGGATTATGGGAAGGGTGGGTGGATAAACACTTACGCTCAGTCTCTGGAATGGAGCTTGTGATGGAGGAGCTGGTGGAGGTGATTGTGCTCATGGAAGGGCTCATACCGTACACTGGGTACGCCCCCGTCATAGCGGCAGTGTGAGACACCCAGGCAGCAGGGTCTATGGGACGGATCGGCTCACCTGAACAAACACAGGGGGAGTAAACGGATGCCTGGTCACTTTAGATGCTACCAAAGAGGTCAAAAACAGTAA
>NW_015584386.1:0-270 GCF_001515605.1 Sinocyclocheilus anshuiensis | reverse complement strand
TTGCGCGATAAGTCGATATATTGATTATTGCGACAGGCCTACTGTACATCTTGGATGGCCTGTGGGTGAATACATTTTCAGCAATTTTTTGAGTGAACTATTCCTTTAAGTTCAGCGTTATTGTGTTCTGACTGTAATGATTTATATAATAAGTTAATAACTTATATAATAAGTTATGTCATATGATAGTCATTTACTGTATATAAACAATTCTGCTTTTTAATACATTATTTAATGTTTGGATCAAGCGCAATTGGATATATATATATA
>NW_015584385.1:0-270 GCF_001515605.1 Sinocyclocheilus anshuiensis | reverse complement strand
TTTGAAAAACCAAAGTTTAATGACTCTCGCAGTAAAAATAAATAATTGAGTAAAATAGTAATAATTAAAATATAAAATAGAAATAAAATATAATAGTAAAAATAAATAAAAAAAATAAATAAAATAAAAATAAAATAAATAAAAATAGTAATTTTCCTTACACAATGAATATGTGTACATAGTCATTACTTTCAAAAATATACTTTAAAGTTTAAATATGCTTTATTTTTTAATTATCATAAATGATTAATTCAATCATTGCTTTTTGGA
>NW_015584384.1:0-270 GCF_001515605.1 Sinocyclocheilus anshuiensis | reverse complement strand
ATTATATTTTTTGATTGTATAGATTTTTCTGTATATTTATGTTGAATCAGGATCTCCTAGAGACACTATTTGGTGGTGATATGCCTATATATAGGCATTTTTGCACCGGATTTACATAAGCTGTTCTACACAGTGTGTATGCTCAGCCACAATTCTATTTTATTATTCAATTTTAATTTTAAAGAAATCAACAAAAAAGTGACCAATCAGCACGTCAGTCAAATATTTGATTAACAAATGTTAACAGAAACCCAACACAGAATATACACA
>NW_015584383.1:0-270 GCF_001515605.1 Sinocyclocheilus anshuiensis | reverse complement strand
AACCATCACTCCCATTCCTGATGAGACGGTGGAAATCGGACAGAGCCAGGGAATGTCCAACACTGACATTCTGAGGGTCAACAAGCTGTATGGATGCTGAAGATGAGGGATAATTAAATATGTGTCATGTGTCTGTAGATGAGTAGTGATGATGGTCTTTACTTTCTGGTGGTGTTCAAGTTCTGAAATGTGTGATTGTGGTGGGAAAAATAAAGTTAATCAAAGTGCATAACACTTTATATTGTTTGCAGTTTTTATTAATAAGGTAAA
>NW_015584382.1:0-270 GCF_001515605.1 Sinocyclocheilus anshuiensis | reverse complement strand
GCAAAAAGCTTGAAATAGAATGTTACTTGATGTTGGTCACGTACACACTGAAGCTAAATTCAGCTGTAAATTATTCTTTTAGTGCTGAATCTTGGAAGCACATTTCTAACATGGAATAAAAAATGAAAAAGGTAACTGCGACTTTTTAGTCTTTTTACAATTCTCAGCTTATATCTCAAAATTAGGATTTTGTTTTTCTCAGAATCGCAAGTTATACAGTAAACACCAAATTGTGAGATATAAAGGAAAAAGTCAGATTTCTGAGTTTAT
>NW_015584381.1:0-270 GCF_001515605.1 Sinocyclocheilus anshuiensis | reverse complement strand
TAATATAATATAATATAATATAATAAAATAGAAGTTTCTCTTTAGTGTTAGAGTTTTGGTTAGTTTGTCGTGATTCATGCTTGCTTGATATAAAACAATAGCCGTGTATAATTTGTCCTCATGTGCATAGCTGTGTAAGTGTGTGTCAGGTTTGCATTGTTGTGATAATTGTGAGTGGAGTGTGCGTGTTCATCACATGGGATGGTACTAGTATACTATGAATAGAGAGAAAAGGAGAGAAATGAGTCAGTTTTTCTGTAACCTTCACGT
>NW_015584380.1:0-270 GCF_001515605.1 Sinocyclocheilus anshuiensis | reverse complement strand
GAGATACACCGTGACTAAGTCAGTGTTTACCTGAAGACCAAAGGGAGCTGTGAAAGCTCACAAGTCAGCCTACTTCACATATATGTGGGAGCCCACAAAACACTTTTCACTGCTGTCTGTCATTTTGATTGCCCAGCATGACTCCCTCCACCCTCAGCAACCGCCCCCCCACACCTCTTCCTCTGGCCAGATGGCTTTTTTTAACAGTCTGTGTCTTGCACCTCCACTCTCAATCCTTGGAAGAAGCGGGAGGAAAGGGCCAGCGGGGGA
>NW_015584379.1:0-270 GCF_001515605.1 Sinocyclocheilus anshuiensis | reverse complement strand
AAATTCAGAAAATTACTCCCTACTTGAGACTGTTTGACTAAATTGCTATTACTTTTAGGATATGTTTTGTCAGCTTTTGTCAGATTTGCTAGAGGGACCATGTCACACCTTGTTGTAATGTGATCACAATTAAGAACTATAACATTATACAGGAATTATGTTTGGGCAACAGAAATATGTATCAGTATAAAGAATACCTAATACTGAAATCCTCTCTTCTAAACTATTGTAGCGTCTGGACCAATCAGACACACTATTTTTATTTTTTTT
>NW_015584378.1:0-270 GCF_001515605.1 Sinocyclocheilus anshuiensis | reverse complement strand
TTGAGGCACCACCAACAGACGCTTTTCCTCACCCCTCCTAAGTGCTACGCAGTAGAGCAGCCCATTTTCCACAATGAAATGTGGTGTTGGATGTGGCGGCGGTGGATGCTCTTTTCCACTAATTACTCTAATCTAATCCCAGCAGTTCTTAAGGCGCTCATCTTCTGTCTGTTCTCTGCTTAATGAGCCTCCCGCTGTTACCTGTTGGAACAGATCAGAGTACAAGTTTAACTGGGAAGCATGTGACTCACCCTCTGGTTCACTGTCAGT
>NW_015584377.1:0-270 GCF_001515605.1 Sinocyclocheilus anshuiensis | reverse complement strand
TCCTGCTGAAACTGATCCCCCATTTCACGCAGTTTACGTCCAATCTGAATCTCCACACTAATTCCCACGTCACGTTCGTCTTCCTTTTCTTCTGGTCTCCCTTCGTCCTCTTCTGCGTTTTGTGTGCCATCCAGGACGGGTTCAAACAGTGCGGGGAAGTGTGCACGAAATCCAGCATTTCCTAAAGGATAAAAACAATATTTATATTTTTATATTGTACGATAATAATTACTATTAAAGGGATAGTTCACCCAAAAATGAAAATTCTGT
>NW_015584376.1:0-270 GCF_001515605.1 Sinocyclocheilus anshuiensis | reverse complement strand
AAGCCTTGGCTGCCAAGACTACGATCCTCTCTCTCGTTAGCTTTATGGCACTTGATTTCCTCAAGTTCGTTTGCTGTACGAAGATTGCGTTTGCTCTTCCATCCTTTCTTGCTGCTCTGGCTTTGGTTCATCAACTCGTCACCACTGATGAAGAGCTCAGGCTCACTCTCAGAGCTGTCCTGGAACTCATTGGAGGTCCTACTCAGTTTCTTGGCCTTGTTCAACGGCTCTTTCTGCCCTTTAGGTTTCTTCTTTTCCCTGCTGCCAAGT
>NW_015584375.1:0-270 GCF_001515605.1 Sinocyclocheilus anshuiensis | reverse complement strand
TCTAACTTGTAGAACCTCTTTCTGTATCATCAACACAAGGAAGACCCAAGTGTAATAAAATAAATTTTATTAACAAAAGATAGACAAGAGTTATCAACAACTACTAAATGAATACCATAAATGAAATAGGAATAAAGCGCATAAGATGTGTGATTATGTTGGGTATTGCAATGTCAGAGCTAAGTTATCTGGAAAGAGAAACTGTTGCTACTATGAAAGAAATACGGTGAAGAACCCTATTATGCATCAAACAAATACATGAAAGATTTG
>NW_015584374.1:0-270 GCF_001515605.1 Sinocyclocheilus anshuiensis | reverse complement strand
ATAATGTCTGAATGGAATTTAAACCAATGCTATTACCAGCACTATACAAAATAACCTTTGTGGGATGATTTTTACATTCTAAAAATCCATAATCAAAAGAATAAATCCTTGAAAGTAAATCCTCTTCAGATATAAAGTTGTGTGAGATGTCCAAAAAGCAATTTGATTTCATATTGAGCCACGCCCTCAAGAAGGTCATGCATTATATCGAATGAGTAGTTATTGCTAACATGAAAGTACTTCAGTGTATTAATTATGGATTTTTTTTTT
>NW_015584373.1:0-270 GCF_001515605.1 Sinocyclocheilus anshuiensis | reverse complement strand
TATATCCCACAATTCTGATGCGGAATTACAAGAAAAATTCTGAATTAAAGAACAAAGTCACAATTACCTTTTTTTTATTTGCTGACAGAAACAAGTCATACTCCCATTTTAGTAAGATTTCTTAGAAGTCTTCAGAAATAAATTTCTGAAATTGACTGTTTTTGTCACATTTTGTGCTCTTAGAAAAAAGGTAAAGAGAGAGATCTCATCTGTATAAACATATACGAATAGTGAGTATATGTTTGGACAAAAATCTGTGTAGTGCAGGAT
>NW_015584372.1:0-270 GCF_001515605.1 Sinocyclocheilus anshuiensis | reverse complement strand
CAGAGGATGTTCTTGTGGGCACCAATGAGGATGTGGGGCATTCCTCTTAAATGCCCACAGTGTGGCCGGAAGATGCATCATTCAGGAATCTACCCGAAGGTCAGGGAGGCGATCGACATGGATAGCCGCTACTACCTGGTGGGTGGGGACTATCCACGCTGCAGTGCATGCAGGTTGCCAGTATGCCCATGGAGCCAGGACATCCTTTCACAACTGGATGTGGCACACAGGACCCTGTTTCCAGTGGTGCTGACCACTCAGCTAGCCCTG
>NW_015584371.1:0-270 GCF_001515605.1 Sinocyclocheilus anshuiensis | reverse complement strand
GGTTGTGCTGGCATCGGTATGCAACAGGTAGGGCAGCTTTGGATCAGCATAGCCAAGTATTGGAGCGGTTGTCAGTTTGTCGACGATTGTTTCAAATGCTCGTTGGCACTCCACAGTCCATCTATCCCCAAATGGCTCTTTTGGGTTAAAGTAGGGCCAATTTACTTCCTTACATTTAGTTCTCTTCCTAACAGGAGGATACCCTGCCGTAAGGTCATTCAAAGGTCTGACAATTTTTGAAAAGTCCTGTACGAATCTCCGGTAATACCC
>NW_015584370.1:0-270 GCF_001515605.1 Sinocyclocheilus anshuiensis | reverse complement strand
CTCAAGGCATCCTAGGTGTATATGACTTTCTTCTTTCAGACCAATACAATCAGAGTTATATTAAAAATGTTCCTTGCTCTTCCAAGCTTTATATTGGCAGCAGGCGGGTGTTTTGTTCAACAGTCCAAAAGAAGTCAATTAAAGTGCATCCATAATAAACACGGACATATGTGTAGCACACGCGGCAGTGATTAGTGACAAACGCAGAAGCGCAGCGGAGAGCTGCAAAACAAAATGCCGGTCACGAATTAGAAGTACAAACCGAGGATT
>NW_015584369.1:0-270 GCF_001515605.1 Sinocyclocheilus anshuiensis | reverse complement strand
TAAACATGAAGAGCTGTCTTGATAAATGGAAATAAACATCTAATGTATGATATTTTTTGTCATTCGTTTAGATTTCTACTATGAAGTTTCATGAGAGTAACAAAGGAAAAACAGATCCTGAATATCTAGAGGTGCTGCCAAATTTCTAGAGGTCCTGTATGAAACAGTGTTGATTTATTGCTGTTTGCTTCAAATGAGCAGAATTCTGTGCTACTTGAACATGTAATGAAATGATTTGCTCTTGTCTGTTCATTATAATACATGACTAAA
>NW_015584368.1:0-269 GCF_001515605.1 Sinocyclocheilus anshuiensis | reverse complement strand
GGGGAGGGAAAACACAACACAAAGAGTCCAGGGGCGTGACAGTTAGCTTGCTTATTGTGCCCAAGAGCTTGATCTATTTAAGTACACATTATACTAACAATATGATATCTTTCAAGGGTAACAGGTAAAGCATGAAAAGCAGCATACTGTACTTGTGATCGATATGATACCTCTTATGATACTAACAAGAAACTATGCTTCTAATCATAGTATGATTCTAATATTGTATATATATATATATATATATATATTAGTGCTGTCAAACGATT
>NW_015584367.1:0-270 GCF_001515605.1 Sinocyclocheilus anshuiensis | reverse complement strand
CAAACACAATAACCACATCAGAGGATCCAGACGAGGACAGCAGGACGCTTCATTTCTTTATCAAGACATCAAACTCAGGAAACACAAAGAGATTCATTTAAATGCTCAAATCTAGAGAAATTAAATACTTGGCTACTGAGCAAACAAACATACAAGAAGATATAGATTTGAGACATGTGAGTGTATTAAAATCTGTCTAGCTGATCTACCTGTTAAAGTTCTGTCTAATAGACCCTTTTTCTGTTAGTAAACATTGTGACGTTTTTCTGT
>NW_015584366.1:0-270 GCF_001515605.1 Sinocyclocheilus anshuiensis | reverse complement strand
GTGTTCCTCACACCACTGCACAACCCCTTCTATCTCTGATTTATGAGCTTTTAAGAATCAGAGCTGCCAGAATTCATGCGTTTATGTTACAATTGGGGGACATAAACATACTTTTAAATACTTAAAATTCATGTGATGTATTTTATGATATATTTAGCAAAAATTTTTGCTGTTGAAAATATTAATAATATTGCATTTATGACAACATTATAAAATAAAAAATCATAATCTTTATTTATTTATTTATTTATTAAGTCTTACAGTTAGTGT
>NW_015584365.1:0-270 GCF_001515605.1 Sinocyclocheilus anshuiensis | reverse complement strand
TTAAATGAAACAAATGTAATCCTGATAGTATTCCCACTTTTTACACAATGTAACTTTAATCTGAATACTTTGTTTTTTGATGTAACTGTAACAGATTAGTTACTAGATTTTTGTATCCTGATTACATAACGTCATTACATGTATTCCGTTACTCCCCAACCCTGGTAATGGATTATAAGATGACTAACATACTGGTAAGATTTTAAAACAGTTTTGTCTTAAATTAATATCTTTTATTGCCATAATTATTTATGTGGTGAAATGTTGTGT
>NW_015584364.1:0-270 GCF_001515605.1 Sinocyclocheilus anshuiensis | reverse complement strand
GACGTAGGAGATGCTGACCGCCGGGATGACCTTGAGGAAGTTGGGAGCGATGCCTCGATAGAGTCCCACCACACCCTCCTGAGCCACGATATTCCTGAACAGGGTCAACATGGACAACTGAGGAGCTCCCTTCACTGACGCTGAGGAACCAGAAGAGGAAATAGTATCTTAACTTCTTATGATGCCAATAAACCTTCAGAATTAGTGGTATTTTAGTATCAATAGTATATTATTATAGTTTTATTTGTATTTCGATTGTTTTTATTTTGT
>NW_015584363.1:0-270 GCF_001515605.1 Sinocyclocheilus anshuiensis | reverse complement strand
GTTAGAAAAATCCTGAGATCTGTGCTGAAAGAACAAACACTTACTGATGAGAGCTTGCATACATTCCTGTGCGAAGTGGAAGCAATAATAAACGACAGACCACTTACCGTTACAACAGATGATCCCAAAGATCTGGAACCCTTGACACCTAATCACCTGTTATTAATGAAAAGGCAACCAGCCTTACCTCCTGGACTTTTCAAAAAAGAAGACATATATGCACGTCGCAAGTGGAAACAAATTCAGTATCTTGCTGACCTATTCTGGAAG
>NW_015584362.1:0-270 GCF_001515605.1 Sinocyclocheilus anshuiensis | reverse complement strand
ATCCTCTCATCCTGAACATCTGAAAGCCATTAAAGGCACAAAGAGAAGTAAATAAATTTTTTTGTCCTCTATCAGAGTTCAAATGCAGATAAAATCTTCCATTCACTGAAGATTTGAGTTTCTGCTTCAACTCTCCCTCCAGCTGTCAATCAGCACAAAGCCAGATTCTGATTGGCTTTTGCTGTTCCTCAAGCCCCTCCCTCTGTTCCCTGCAGGCTCTGTGGTGTTATGAACTCTGTCAGTCACACTGCAGTGATCCTGACACCCAGC
>NW_015584361.1:0-270 GCF_001515605.1 Sinocyclocheilus anshuiensis | reverse complement strand
TCAACAGGGCGTTTAATTTTCTACAAAACATGGGTGCATTTTGTTCACCAAAAACATCCTTTTTGAAATTTCCTTCATTTCCACTTTCATCTTAAATTCCCATTCACAACACCAGCTTGTTCTGCGTTCCTCAAAACCACCACAACGTATGCTTATGCTGCTTCCAAAAGATCGTGCTTCTAACAATACAACCCATACCAAAAGCACCATCTAAATAACCTAGTTTTTGTTCAACAGGGCGTTTAATTTTCTACAAAACATGGGTGCATT
>NW_015584360.1:0-270 GCF_001515605.1 Sinocyclocheilus anshuiensis | reverse complement strand
TATATTAATCATTTACAATTATATAATTTACAATTATAATTTACTATATTATTATTATTATTATTTATATCATAGGACTTGTTTTCAGATAACTTTTATTTTTATTTTATTTAACATTTTTTTATTTTATTTTAATTTGTATGATTTTTATTTATCTATTGTTTATATATATTTTGGTTTATTTCATTTTATTATTATTTTAATTTATTTATACCATAAGAGTTGTTTTCAGATAACTTTTTCACATTTTTCTAATGCATTTTAAACATT
>NW_015584359.1:0-270 GCF_001515605.1 Sinocyclocheilus anshuiensis | reverse complement strand
TGGCAGTAGCAAGTCTCGGTACTTGCTCTGCCGCAGCAGCAACAGCGTAGCAGATCTATTACACCAAGACCAAATACATTAACACTGTCATGTACATTACCAAGCCAATCCATCCGAGAGTTGTCATGACAGACATACAGAGTTCTGGCATGAAACTAGACGGTGCAGTCCGATAGGTCTAACTCAATCTGACAAAATTACATCATCACATGGCACAGCTGATTGGTTTTTCTCCTGTATCAGTAGCCAATGAGCTCACTGCTCAATATT
>NW_015584358.1:0-270 GCF_001515605.1 Sinocyclocheilus anshuiensis | reverse complement strand
GTGAGCGCGTGCGCATGGTTGCCAGATTGCTTAAAATAAGCAAAATACACAGGGCTGAAAATGTATGAATATAACAGCGAAGCACTGATTCGGGGATTGGAACTCTTCATATCTGGCAACCGCACTCATGAAAGCTTGTGTAGTAGAGGCGTGTAGAGCAGTCTGCAATAACATTTTTTCTCCTTTTTTGACGAAAATAAAAATAGGTTTTTGGTAAAGTTTTTGTCTTTTTTAATACATTTTAGTCTCGTCTTATTTCGTCAACGAAAT
>NW_015584357.1:0-270 GCF_001515605.1 Sinocyclocheilus anshuiensis | reverse complement strand
AAAGAATCACAGGGGAGGAGAGGAGAACTTACAGCCTTAATCAGCGATTTCTTTGAAAATAAAACCAGCCACAAGAACTTAAAAATGCACTGAAAAATGGTCACGTCATCTTAAGAACTGAATAAATGTTATGCAAGCTGCATTAAATTCAGTGCCCCAAATTAAATTCTTTCCACATGTGCCAACATTGAGTCAATTGAGAATATGTATTAAATAGTATTTTATGGCAATGAAGCTGTATTATTAAAAATAATATTAATAAAACAATTT
>NW_015584356.1:0-270 GCF_001515605.1 Sinocyclocheilus anshuiensis | reverse complement strand
TTGATAATTATAAATTGTTTGATAATTGAAATTGATAATAAAAAATTATTTTAGAGTACCAAATCAGCATATTAAAATTATTTCAGAAGGATCATGTGACACTAAAGATTACATTACATTACAAGAGTACATAGAAAATTACATTCATAAATATATTTATATGGAAAAGAGTTATTTTAAATTATAATTGTAATTTAACAGTATTACTGTTGTACTGTATTTTTGATCAAATAAATTGCTTTGGCGAGCATAACGTAACATCTTAACGTT
>NW_015584355.1:0-270 GCF_001515605.1 Sinocyclocheilus anshuiensis | reverse complement strand
TTACAGCCTTCATCACTGTCTAAATCATTTCCAGGCGTGAAAATAATCGTTAAGGGATTTCCACCTCGGGGCTTACTGTTTCAAGATTTAAGCATATGAAATGAAGAGAGAGATTGCAGTAGGAGCTTACAGCATCTCTCTCTCTCTCGCCTTTGCAAAAGTGTGCAAACAACATAAACAATAAAATCTATGATTGTAAGAATGCATTATATGATTAAAATGGATAATATAACAATTTAATTTAATATAATATAATATAATATAATATAA
>NW_015584354.1:0-264 GCF_001515605.1 Sinocyclocheilus anshuiensis | reverse complement strand
GGGGCGGGGTTAAGCGTTAGAAGCCCTTATTACCACGCCGACGAGGAAAAGCAGCCAATTACACTAATCTCCCGCCACATCTGTGTCCAATCAGAGACAGCCAATCAGCACACAGTGGTTTTGGCTTCAGAGCCTCGGGTTAGAAAGAGAAACCCTGAGGACCGTGTGTGTGTGTGTGTGTGTGTGTGTGTGTGTGGATGCTGCCACCGCAGCTCAGAGCTCAAGAATGTTCCATTATGCTGTGAAATGGAAGGTTGTCAGAGT
>NW_015584353.1:0-270 GCF_001515605.1 Sinocyclocheilus anshuiensis | reverse complement strand
ATCAGTAGTTGTTGTGGTGTCAGACACAGTTGTGGTTGTTGCATCAGATGTTAACACTGGTGCTGCAGTTGAGGATGTTGTAGGAGAGATTGTGGAAGCCAAATTTGTTGTTGCATCAATAGTTGTTGTGGTTCCAGAGAGAGTTGTTGTTGCTGCATCAGTTAGTGTTGACATTGGTGCCACAGTTGAAGATGTTGAAAGGGTGGTTGTGATGGCAAATGTTGCTGTTGCATCAATACTTGTTGTGATGTCTGGCATAGTTGTGGTTGA
>NW_015584352.1:0-270 GCF_001515605.1 Sinocyclocheilus anshuiensis | reverse complement strand
TTTGACCTAATGTTTGAGTAAATATCATTCCTTCAGTGTGATGTCCATGGTTTAGTCCAGCGCTGGACAAAATCAGCTACTCATGCCATACCTTTCAGCCCAGATCTCTGTTAAAGCGCATTTTACCTGTCTCTCTCTCCCTATCAGTGTCATTAAGTGTCATTAGAGGTTAGCCATCTGTGGTGCTACCATGAGCCTTGAACACCTGCAGGACTCGGTGTGTACGTTTGGGGTGGGCACATGCTCCATTGTTTCCGAGCGCTCAAAAGC
>NW_015584351.1:0-270 GCF_001515605.1 Sinocyclocheilus anshuiensis | reverse complement strand
AAAACAAGACATCTTAAATACTGCAAATGTTATATAATACATTTTCAAACAATAATTTTAAGTCTTTTAATTTGATATTAACTCCGCCCTCAAGAAAATAGAGCATGTTTCTGATAATTAAGAACGTTTTAATGCCGCTGCTATTAGGGCAGATGATCGCGAGAGGCTTAAAGAAATCACTGAATGACAGATCAATCAGAAGCCGTGTAGGTTTCTGAAAGAGATGCCTGATTTGCGTTTAGTTTGATGGCTGTGAGGGAGATTTGAGTT
>NW_015584350.1:0-270 GCF_001515605.1 Sinocyclocheilus anshuiensis | reverse complement strand
TCTGAAACACCTTGAATCACACACTGCAAAGACACTTTTTCACCAAGAAATGCTTCTGTCCAATCAGACCGGATTTGTGGTTCAGGCGGTTCTAAAAGAAGAGAAGAAAATGGAGGTTGAATGAGGTCAGAAATATAACACATATAAAAAAATATAACACGTGCATGCATTTCCTGAGATTTTTAACTTTTACAGCTTTTTCATAGGACTCTCTTGGGTTCCTGTCACTTTTCATTCATATCTATTAATCATAGAATATCATAAGTAGTT
>NW_015584349.1:0-270 GCF_001515605.1 Sinocyclocheilus anshuiensis | reverse complement strand
TGTGCGGTGTCTAAAGAATTTAAGACCAGCTGTTGCCAGTCGTCCACACAAAGATTAGCCTATTTTTTTATTTTTTATTTTTTTATTTTTTATTATATAATTTTTATGACTGAAGCCGGCGATTAACTGCACCTGTTTCCTAATTTGAAGGCCTATTAATTTTAATAACGAATTAACAAAAAAAAAAATCACAAACACATTTCTGAATACAATAATTTTATACATTTTAGTTATATCTAATTTGGCATTTTCAATTAACATAGGCCTGTT
>NW_015584348.1:0-269 GCF_001515605.1 Sinocyclocheilus anshuiensis | reverse complement strand
TTCAGAAATCATTCTAATATGCTGATTTTGCTGCTCAATAAACATATCTGATTATTTATCAATGTTGAAAACAGTTGTGCTGCTTCATATTTTTTTTTTTTTTTGTAGAAACTATTTTATTCAGGACTATTGGATGAATAGAAATATACTATTTTGTAACATTATAAATGTATTTACTGTCACTTGTGTTCATTTGAATGCATCTTAATGCAATTAATATGCCCTTAATAATCAGAAATGTTTCTTGAGCAGCAAATCAGCATATTAGA
>NW_015584347.1:0-270 GCF_001515605.1 Sinocyclocheilus anshuiensis | reverse complement strand
GTTTTTCCAAATTGGGCTGCAGCTGACTTACAGACAAAGTCAGGATATTGTGTAGGTGAGAGTCTGTTAGTTTGCTTCTCAGTTTACACTTGTTCAAGTTCATCAGACTGAAAGTCTGCTCAGAGAGGTAGGTACTGCCAAACAGAGACAGCATCACTTGTGCCTGTTTGCACATCTTTGGGTACCTGTTTGCTGGGACACATTTGTAGAAGTCTGTCAAGGGAAGGGACCTGAACTTGTGTTGCAGTTCTGAATCACACTGAAGCTCAA
>NW_015584346.1:0-270 GCF_001515605.1 Sinocyclocheilus anshuiensis | reverse complement strand
AATTTTGTACATTTTAAAGTTAAATTATTCTATCTAATGCACTTTAAGAGTTCAGAGTTAAGAGCTGCAACCCATGTTCTCAACTAAGAAAACTTGCGTCAGAAAAAAGTCAGTGAATTGACTCGTACCTGAACTTTAAAGCGGACTCAACCCTCTTTTTATTTGTGATATACTGTCTCAGACTAAATTACATTCACACTGGTGTTTGAGGAAGCCAAACAAAAGAGAATAGAATAATAATAATAACAACAATGACAGCAGTAGCCATAT
>NW_015584345.1:0-270 GCF_001515605.1 Sinocyclocheilus anshuiensis | reverse complement strand
ATAAACAATAAATGTTTCTTGAGTACCAAATCAGCATATTAGAAACATTTATTAATAATAACTCTAGAGAATGATCCTAAGAACTTGAAGACTGGAGTAATGGCTGCTAAAAATTCAGCTTTGCTAAAGGAACAAATTGCATTTTACAATTTATTAAAATAGAAAACTGTTACTTTAAATTATAATATTTTACAATATTTATTATTTAATATTTACTCAAATAATACACATACAAATAAACACAGACATAGAAAACCAACCCCATACTTT
>NW_015584344.1:0-270 GCF_001515605.1 Sinocyclocheilus anshuiensis | reverse complement strand
GCAGCAAAGGTTCGGGTCTGTTCTCTTGCACTCAGGACATACCCGTAGTCTCCCATAGGGCCCTTTAGAACCTTTAAGTTGCTTGTACAAGTGAAAACATTGAGGTTTGAGCTCAACCTTTCTATCGGTCTTTTGTGTTTCTAATGCATTGTAGTCTATAGGGCAAGACGTGTATGTTTTTCGCAGTTGATCACAGAAGAGCTTGTCTCTACAACATAGTAGCTGTACATAATTTATTGGAAAATTCTGTAAGTACACAACACAATCATA
>NW_015584343.1:0-270 GCF_001515605.1 Sinocyclocheilus anshuiensis | reverse complement strand
TTTTGTCGATTTCCCATTCATTTCCTATGGTCGGTCATTTTTGACTGAAGAGTACAAGTGTGACTATTTGTTTAACGACCACTTAGCCTGCTCGAATCATGCCCTACATTTTTTTTTCAAACGCCATAAAAGTCACCAAGTTTCGCACCATTCCGATGAAGCTGTGATTTTTAAAAATTCAAAACACAAAATTTTTCCGTCAAAAGTGACCGAAGAGCACCTAAGAGGGCCCTATAAAATGTTCTTCTTAATTTTTCTGGTAATCAGATG
>NW_015584342.1:0-270 GCF_001515605.1 Sinocyclocheilus anshuiensis | reverse complement strand
ACTTTTAAAAAATAAAGGTTCCAATAAGGGGTTTTCACGATGTCATAGTGGACAGTTCTTTAAGGGATAGTTCACCCACATATGAAAATTTGCTGTTAATTTAACTACTCTCAGGCCATCCAAGATGTAGGTACCTTTTTTTTTGTCAGTAGAACAATAAAGAAGAATATTAGCTGAAACCGTGGTCCTTGGTGATTCATTAAATGTAAGTTAGAGACTACCGTGACTTTGAGAGTCAAAAAAAGCATATCAGACAACACAAAATTAATA
>NW_015584341.1:0-270 GCF_001515605.1 Sinocyclocheilus anshuiensis | reverse complement strand
AGTGTAAACAACTCTGAATGCATGAAACAGCATTGTACCCCCACTTTAAGTAATCTCACACAAGCATCAGTGCCGTTTTCCTAACTATTAGCGCAGGAGCGCAGTCACGAATGCTATGTTGATTTTATACAACAGTTCAACAAACAAGAAGTTAATATTCCATGAGTTTTGTTAGTTTCACTAATGCAAATTAGCACTTAGTGATGTATTCATAAATCGCTTGCTGTGCTGGGTAGTAACTGATTGCATGTAATCTGGATTACGTAATCA
>NW_015584340.1:0-270 GCF_001515605.1 Sinocyclocheilus anshuiensis | reverse complement strand
CGGCAGAGAAGCAGTGCATTCAGTTGGCCGTACCGCAGCCGACTCATCAATAAATTAGTACAAAACAGTGTTTCCAAGCACCTGTCGCTTACTGACTGTTTTGACTTTTAAATATGAGCATAGTTCGTCTGTTAATATGCACATAGTTTGTTACTCAGATGCTGGCAGTGCGCTTAATGGGACAAAATATAGTCAAAAGCACCACATATAGTCGCTTTTTTAGTGTAGACAGGGTTCGTACACATTTTTACCAATAAATTTCCATGACTT
>NW_015584339.1:0-270 GCF_001515605.1 Sinocyclocheilus anshuiensis | reverse complement strand
AAATGTGTGATGTTGGTGGACCTCCAGGAACACTAGAGGTTTGGAGTTAAGATTACTCCTTTTGTCTTTCTTATGTCTTACTGTTGTGGTTTTTGTTTAAGGTGGAAGCTCCTATTGGTCGTGGGGATGATACTGCACTCAACGGGATTCGCCTTCACTGTGTTGAGATTTTTCAAGGCTTCTCACACTCTTATCACGACTACGCCTCAGTTCAGTCAGATGTAGGCAGGTAATGGGCTAAAGAGTAATCCTGTAGCAGGTTTGCAGTTA
>NW_015584338.1:0-270 GCF_001515605.1 Sinocyclocheilus anshuiensis | reverse complement strand
TTTAACTGCTGCTTTTGATACAGTAGATCATGCTGTTCTTATTGCTCGTTTGAAACATTGTGTAGGCATTACAGGCAGTGCACTGGAGTGGTTTAAATCTTATTTTTCCAACAGAAGCTTCTCAGTTAAGATTGGAGAGTATACTTATAGTAATGCTGTATTACCGTGTGGGGTTCCTCAGGGCTCCATTTTGGCTCCAATTCTTTTTTCTCTTTACATGCTGCTACTTGGTTCTATTATTAGAAAACATGGGCAGTCATTCCATTGTTA
>NW_015584337.1:0-269 GCF_001515605.1 Sinocyclocheilus anshuiensis | reverse complement strand
GTAAATATTTTCAAAATATATGCTGTATGTGTGTGTCTTTATATGCACAAAATAAATAAACACAGTACACACACATCTACTATTGTACACAAAAACTTATTTTGGATGCGATTAATCGCGTTTAATCATTTGACAGCACCAATATATATATATATATATATATATACACTGAATGGAGCTATTTTTGCTGCTTTATAGGCATTGAACGGTAAAATACACACTTTTATGTGTCAAAATGCCCATCTTTGCAAGTATCCTCGTAAACACAG
>NW_015584336.1:0-270 GCF_001515605.1 Sinocyclocheilus anshuiensis | reverse complement strand
AATTTTTCGGTCATCAAAGCTCAGTAAATACTGGTCACAGACCATTTTAAGTCTTATTTTGATATAACAACATGCCATTTTAGGTCTTATTTTGACAATGTCGTTATATCTGTAAGTGTGTGAGTTGTTTACTTACTTTTTTAAATGAGTCTCCCAATTAACGCCATTATATTGTTCATTCAGACTGATTTGCGAACACAGAAAGTGCACGAACACAAGAGGTGGGATTTATTGCATGAGCCAATCACAGCTGAACATAACCAGTCATAT
>NW_015584335.1:0-270 GCF_001515605.1 Sinocyclocheilus anshuiensis | reverse complement strand
CAGCAAATTAGGAGTTTATTGAGGCAAATGTCATAGTTAATGTTTTTTTTTTTAATAGCGAGAATTGGACCTTAAAATAAAGTGTGTCCAAGTATTATTATTATTAAGTATTATTAGATTTATAATTACAGTTATATAACCATTAGTTCTATTATTTTTGTTATTGTTATGTTGTTGTTGTTGTTTTTGGTTTGTTTATTATTATTCATGATGCCACAATAAATATTATCTACAGTGCCTTGCGAAAGTATTCATACCCCTTCATTTTTT
>NW_015584334.1:0-270 GCF_001515605.1 Sinocyclocheilus anshuiensis | reverse complement strand
ATATACCTCTAGATGAAACTGGCATAATTAAATTACACTCAAAATATCATCTACAAACAGTGTCGCAATATATTTTGAGATCATTTTGACCAGGGGCGATATATAATATATATATACTTTTTTTTTTTTTTTTAATAAAGGTGTCTCTAGACACATAAAAAAATATTTTAACCCTAAAATGGCAGAAAGCAACGAAATGGCCAAAGACATCCATCACGTTCACATGGAAACAATTCAGTGTGAATGGCCGCTTATTCACAGGAATTTTTT
>NW_015584333.1:0-270 GCF_001515605.1 Sinocyclocheilus anshuiensis | reverse complement strand
CCTGAAAATAGTCCCAGCTAGGTAACTTCCAATAAGCCTATTTTTAGGCGCTGCGTAATATCATTGTGCCTGCTCCTTTAAGAACATGTAGAAGGGAAAAGTATAGACTGGCCATCCAAACATTTTAAAGATGTGTTTTGATAAGAATTATGAAAGTTTGCTTGCAATAATCATTTAATTTGTTATATATGATTAAGAGGGGGGAGTGATGGATCCTTAGATCCTCACGTGCAAATTGTATGTGTTGTGTTTTTATTTTTATGATTTTTT
>NW_015584332.1:0-270 GCF_001515605.1 Sinocyclocheilus anshuiensis | reverse complement strand
TTTTTTTTTTAAATAAAGGGAACAACTTTTTAATGTTTTAATATTTAGCTATGTTGGAGATTTGTTAGATTTTCTGTTATGTTGGAGTATTGTGGTTACTATTGTACATATGTACAAATGGCTACGTTGTGATTGTGATGAATTAAGATATTTCTCACACAATGAACAATATCTGTGCTAACAGCAGTGCAGTGATACATTGTTTTACTTGCTCGTCCAATACATTATATTTAATAACAAAAAGAATGAAAGAAAACTTCTTTTTTTTTT
>NW_015584331.1:0-270 GCF_001515605.1 Sinocyclocheilus anshuiensis | reverse complement strand
AAAAAAAAAATAAAAAAAAATTTTTTTTAAATTAAAGTACATCCTTATTTGTATAAACCGGAAAATTACAGGTATTTTCTAAATTATTGTAATCAAACACTTTCACTTTAACCCTTTAGCATTCCTGTAAAATGTGCCTAAAAAAGGCATACCCAATTAGTAAATTGCATGCTGATTTTGAGTATATGCATGGTTTTGGTCTCTTTTGAAAGGTATGTGTGGTTACCATTGTGTTTTTGAGGTTACCTTTTTTTTTTTTTTTTTTTTGGA
>NW_015584330.1:0-269 GCF_001515605.1 Sinocyclocheilus anshuiensis | reverse complement strand
GGACGCTCTAGAGCAGATGAATGCACTGAAGCTGGTGTAAAGGTGTGATTACTTTGGTCAGACGCGAGTGGCACTTTTTGGAGATGGCCGGCAGAGAGCCGCGGTGCGAGACGCTCAGCGCTGGGAAGCTGGACACTGGGTAAGGGATTGTGGGTGTCGGGATCACCACGTTGAGTTTTGGTAGCTCCAGAGGGAAGTGCGAGGCGTTTCGTCGGCTGAGCGAGTCGCTGGCGTGCTTGAGATGCTGCCGAGAGGAACAGAGAGTCAAC
>NW_015584329.1:0-269 GCF_001515605.1 Sinocyclocheilus anshuiensis | reverse complement strand
GGTTTATAGCTTTTATTGCATTTTTAGGAAAAGAGATTGAGTAGGGCTGGGTAAATGAGTCTAGAAATGCATTCCATTTTTGTAAGAACAATTCTGCCAATAATAGAAATGTCTCTTTGAGACGAGTTTAAGTAGGACTTGCACTTATCAAATTTATCCAAATGTTGAGATTATTAAGTGAATTATTATCCTTTGTAATGTGTATACCTAGGTATTTAATAGTGTCTTTAACAGGAATATTGTAAACAGTTGACAGAGGAAAGTTATGA
>NW_015584328.1:0-269 GCF_001515605.1 Sinocyclocheilus anshuiensis | reverse complement strand
CAATAATGTTTCATTTGTTAATATTAGTTAACTACATTAGTTAACTTGAACTAACAATACAAAATTATTGTAAAGCATTTATTTTAATTGCAGCATTTACTAATACAGTATTAAAACCCAAAGTTGTATCTGCTAATATTAATGGACCTGAGTTGATATGAACTAACAATGAACAGTTGTACTTTTATTAAATGTTAACTAAGATTCATAAATACTGTAACAAGTGTATTGCTCATTGTTAGTTAATATTAATTAACACATTAATTAAC
>NW_015584327.1:0-269 GCF_001515605.1 Sinocyclocheilus anshuiensis | reverse complement strand
CAAAGATGAATTTTCAGCATCATTACTCCAGTCTTCAGTGTCACAAATCATGCCGATTTGCTGCTCAAGAAACATTTATTATTATTATTATTAATGTTGAAAACACTTGTCCTGCTTAATATTTTTTCAGGATTCTTTGGTGACTAGAATGTTAAAAAGAACAGCATTTATTTGAAATAAAAATCTTTGAAACATTATAAATCTCTCACTTTTGATCAACTGACTTATCGGTAAGCCCCTCCCCTCGAACGCAGATGAGCCAATGGCAG
>NW_015584326.1:0-269 GCF_001515605.1 Sinocyclocheilus anshuiensis | reverse complement strand
AACCGTTTAACTGATTGTATTAATCGGTCAAAATTCTATACGGTCAGTTAATGGTTAACCGGTTAAAATGAACATCCCTACCTTTCAAGCTTCAAAAAAGATGCAAAAGCACAATAAGACAATCATAACAGGGGACCATCATACATTAGGCTTATATTTCAAGTCTTCTCAAGTCATACAGATATTCTGGTATGAAACAGACTGAAATTTAAGTCATCATTTTGTGATAATCTTCCCCTCCACTGAGATGTTAAATGCCGCAATCGGAC
>NW_015584325.1:0-269 GCF_001515605.1 Sinocyclocheilus anshuiensis | reverse complement strand
GTATGTGATGAAGGAGGTCATCATTTAATTACACACATTTAAAAGGTCTCTAACTCTGTGTAAAGGAAACTGTGCATAAAAGCACAACTGTGTGTCATTATTATGTTTCACAAACTTACTTTGGTTTTCTATGATGTATAGAACATGATTGTTGTGAATTTGGCAAATTTTAGTGTCACCAAAGTTATCTTGCTGGCTTACATATATAGTACAATCTGAATCACAATCAGAAAGAGCTTTATTGCCAAGTGTGCTTACACACACAAGGA
>NW_015584324.1:0-269 GCF_001515605.1 Sinocyclocheilus anshuiensis | reverse complement strand
GTATGGGTCTTGTGATGGCTATTGTTGTACTGGTGCTGCAGGTTTGGATGCAAAGTATGTTGGCAAAAAATGACATAATTGCTTTGCCTACCAAATGAATATGATGACAGGACAGTCTCAGGACTGTTTTATAAACCTTTCTGTGGACAATGCTGGTGTTTGTGTGAGGTCAAGGGCATATAAACCATTACTCATTAATCATTTTAACTTTTATTAATAAGTATACACCACCACACATATTATTTTACCTTTTTTTTTTTTTTTTTTAC
>NW_015584323.1:0-269 GCF_001515605.1 Sinocyclocheilus anshuiensis | reverse complement strand
AATACTCAGTACATATCAAACGATCTGTAATAACAGACAAAGCAACAGTGACCACGTAATAAAAACAGTTACTCATGCTTGTGTGGTGCGAGATTACTGTCAGATCCAATATATTTGGAATGGCATCGTCTTTTAGTTTCAATCTTTCTGAAAATCCTGTCGAATTGTGCTTTGTTTGTGAACGAATCCGCAGTTAAATGAAGTGAACAAAGGACCAAGTTCTAACTGACGCGGTCTGGAACTTCATTAAAAATAAAGTTCATCCACTC
>NW_015584322.1:0-269 GCF_001515605.1 Sinocyclocheilus anshuiensis | reverse complement strand
AAAAAATGGTACCAATATCTCATGCATCACTAAAAAGAATGCCATAAACATCACAGTTCTGATGATTACATACACTATATCTTTGCAAACATTGTTTAGCATATGACAGTGTTTAGGTGAGGTATGTCAAGTATACGTTGTGCTGTTTGGGAGGGCCTGATCCCTGCGTGTGTGGGCTGTAATGCGTCAGGCTGTTTGGGTCTGGGATGCTGGTCTGCTCCTAGCATGGAAGAGGTTGCTTCCAGTTGCTAGTGGCGCGACAGTTGCTC
>NW_015584321.1:0-269 GCF_001515605.1 Sinocyclocheilus anshuiensis | reverse complement strand
GTGCTGTTAGGGTTGCTTAAGTCCACTGACCCATTTGTGGTCAGTCTACTGACTGGAGAATCCAGAGAACCTGGAAGAATGAGTAGAGGGAAGACAATGGTTTACTTCTGTTTCACAACAAAATATATGTCAGTTACTTGATCAAAGTGTTGCACTGACCATTTGATATGCTGCCTGTTACAAGGAAGACAAAAGTGCCTGTGGTTGCAGAACGGGTGGTGCTGCTGAGACCTGCAGCATTAAAAATGCATTGAATCTTTCTACCAATC
>NW_015584320.1:0-269 GCF_001515605.1 Sinocyclocheilus anshuiensis | reverse complement strand
GCCGGGAGGAGGTGGAGTCTTCTGTGCAGTGGTGCTGTTTTGTTTCCTTTGGTAAAGTAAGGAAACTTTGCTTCCTTTGCTTCTTTAAACAAACGTTGGTTTTCAAGACTCACACGCACATGCGCTTACGCCTACGTCCTATGTCATCCGCCCAGAAAGGCAGTCTCTCGTGAACGTGCGTACAACAGTTGGCGGAAGTTACAAAAAACTGTTTATATAATTTTTTACAAAAATGCATCGATTCGCTACAGGAGGCCTTTGTTCACACC
>NW_015584319.1:0-269 GCF_001515605.1 Sinocyclocheilus anshuiensis | reverse complement strand
TCACTCATCTTTTTCTCACCCTCAAAATGAGAAAATAGCTGCAACGCACATACAGGCTCTTCACAAGAGTGTGAATATTCTAAATAAACAGAATATTCTGTCTTCACTGTTTTTTTTTCCTTTCTCTCTTTATCCAGGAGCGAGGAGGAGATTGCATGAAATGCCACAGCAAATGCTCAAATTGTGTGGATTTTTGAGTAGTGCTGAAATTATTCATTAGTGCTTATCCCAAGATCCCAACACACAGAGTGATTTGTTTTTAATCATTC
>NW_015584318.1:0-269 GCF_001515605.1 Sinocyclocheilus anshuiensis | reverse complement strand
GACCTGTAGATGCTGTCGTCTCTGTGCGGCGATGACTGATTTCCGCTTTAACTTCATCCTGGTTCAGAAGCGTTGTTGTGGTTTGATGTCGATGCCAGCAAACACTGATGATCCGTGTGTGATGAGAAACACACGTCACAGTCGAAGTCCGGGAAAAAGCCTTCAGTCTCTCTGTTAGAGAATATCTGCTGCTACCGTTCACATGTCAGCACTGGAATCATACTTACACTATTCTCTCTCTCTTTAACACACACACACTCTCACACACA
>NW_015584317.1:0-269 GCF_001515605.1 Sinocyclocheilus anshuiensis | reverse complement strand
AACAGTGTCATGGACTGAACCAGAAACTGATGGTGGAAGCCCTGTAAGTGGCTACATTGTTGAGCGCAGGGAGATGACTGGTAAATGGATTCGTGTCAATAAAACACCAGTCTTGGATGTAAGATACAGGGTCTGTGGTCTGTTTGAGGGCAATAGCTATGAATTCAGAATCTTTGCTGAAAATGTTGCTGGTGTAAGTGAGCCTTCATATCCATCAGACCCAGTGAAAGCTAAACGTCCAATTACTCCTCCGGGGCCTCCAAGTAACA
>NW_015584316.1:0-269 GCF_001515605.1 Sinocyclocheilus anshuiensis | reverse complement strand
GAAAGGAAAACTTGAAATCGCATCATATGACCCCTTTAATATAGTAAAAACAGCAATATTGTGATATATTATTACAATTTGAAATAACCATTTTCTATTTTAAATTTTATTTTAATATGTAATTTATTCCTGTGATGAATAGCTACATTTTTGGCAACCTTTGCTCCAGGCTTCAGTGTCACATGATCCTTCAGAAATAATCTTAATATACTGATTTGGTTCTCAAGTAATATAATATAATATAATATAATATAATATAATATAATATA
>NW_015584315.1:0-269 GCF_001515605.1 Sinocyclocheilus anshuiensis | reverse complement strand
AAAGAGAAAAGTGGAGACACTGCTTTTAGACCTCTTATTGATCTAATAAACATGCAGGTTTATGAATCTGGATGTGTACCTTGGTAAAGAGTCTCCACCAATGCCAATTCCTGAGTTTCAAGTAGGCTGCACAGTTCCTCTGGATCACCCTCATGGCCGTCAGCTGCTGCTGCCTCTTGGCAAAGGCTCTACGTAAAACAAACCCCAATTTGTCATTGTCAGAGAGTCCTGTTCAATTAACACCTTACAGACATCTGTTGTCCAAGACA
>NW_015584314.1:0-269 GCF_001515605.1 Sinocyclocheilus anshuiensis | reverse complement strand
GGGCAAGTGACGTAACCGGTGTTGCGGCTTAACACCGGTATCGCCATCTATCACGGCAAGCCTATTTAACAGCACAAAATTTCCCAGAGCCTCCACTATTCGCCATCACTGCTAACGTCCTCTAGCTGATGACAGCTACTGAACGGTCCTACAGGACGTCACTTGCCGCTATGGCGCCCTCCATGGAGAAGCGATGAAAAAGGTCTATAGTCTGTACAAGTGTATGGCTGTTGTACAACTACTGGGCCGCTTAAGTGAATCGGCAAGTC
>NW_015584313.1:0-269 GCF_001515605.1 Sinocyclocheilus anshuiensis | reverse complement strand
TGGTTACCAACAGTCTTCACAATATCTTCTGTGTTCTACAGAACAAAGAAATACATGTTTGTGTGTGTCTTACCGCACGGACAGTGCAGAGAAGGCGACTGTAGCAGAAGAAGATGATGAGCAGTGGGATGGAGAAGTGCAGGATGAACATGTAGATGACAAACGAGGTGTTGTTGATCTCAGGTTTGGGAGTGTAGTAATCTATTCCACAGGAGCACTGCATTCCCTCTGGAATATACCTGCACACAGTCACATGACCAACAAACCTC
>NW_015584312.1:0-269 GCF_001515605.1 Sinocyclocheilus anshuiensis | reverse complement strand
GCGGCAGCTCGTTTCTGTACTTGGATTTGATGCCTGTGTTATGAAGAAAGTCGTCTGGGTCACTGATCAGGGATCAAACATAATTGCTGCACTCGCACCGTATCATCGGCTGGATTGTCAAGACCATGTTTATAACACAGTACTCAGACGTGCACTTGATTGTGACGAACTAGGAGACTGCGCACCAGAGATTACTCAGACTTTATTGGCAGCCAAAGCACTCATGAGATACGTCAAGCAAACAGGTATAATAAACCAGTTAACAAAAA
>NW_015584311.1:0-269 GCF_001515605.1 Sinocyclocheilus anshuiensis | reverse complement strand
GTCCCTGTGTGCACACAACTGATCCTGAGACTGAGCTAGTATGAGACAGTCATCGAGGTAGTTGAGAATGTGAACGCTCTGTTCTCTCAGGGGAACAAGGGCTGCCTCCACAACTTACATGAAGACATGGGGCGACAGGGACAGCCTGGAGGGCAGGACATCGTACTGATAGGGCAGGCCCTCGTACTGATATGCTCATCCTTCGAACGCAAACCGCAGTAATAGTCTGTGGTGCGGAAGGATCGACACATGAAAGTACACGTCCTTCA
>NW_015584310.1:0-269 GCF_001515605.1 Sinocyclocheilus anshuiensis | reverse complement strand
GTTAGAAGGAAAAAACTCAAGTGATTGCACCGGCGCCGCATGCGCTCACAGTTAAGCATTGCTACTTGACAATGCAGCCTGTTCATTCAGTTATACAGTCAGCCAAACATATGGAGAAAAACACACTGCTCAGTTTAAATATGTAGTAAAATCTGTTAAGCCGTTAAGTGTTATCACCGTAACCGCCGTGATGTTATGCAAAACATTTTGTTTTACGTGGATACTGGAACGCCAGTGAAGTACATAATAAATAATAATTTGCCATTCAA
>NW_015584309.1:0-269 GCF_001515605.1 Sinocyclocheilus anshuiensis | reverse complement strand
TGCAAACTAGGCTGCCAATTCTAGTGGGTTTTCTGCATCTTTTTCTTGATCATCATGTAACTTGTCATTCATTTTGTTATGAAATTAGCAGAATACATTTGTCTGTTTAAAAAAAAAAACACTGCAAATACTGCATATGATAAACAATTTCATTACTATATTGGGTCACCCTGTGATGTCTGATTTAAATCATCTGAGTCCTGAAGTGAAACCATTTGAGAATCACTGATCTAAAACATCCTGTACTCTTTGTTTCTAAAAAAAAAAAA
>NW_015584308.1:0-269 GCF_001515605.1 Sinocyclocheilus anshuiensis | reverse complement strand
GTCCGCTCTCCACCAGGGCTCCTCTGTTCCTGAATTCAATCCTGCTTTAGTCAGGCCCTTCCCTAAGGCTCCTCCACGAAAAGCAGTTGCCAAGCCCCGAAAGAGGGCAACAAGTACCATCCTCACAGACACTCCAGTCGTTGCAGAGGAAGAGATAAAAAAAGAGCAAAAAAACGGCTCAAAAGAAAAGAAGCCTTGGTGTGAAAAAGCAAAGTAAAGCAAGTAACTCAGAGAACTGTCTTGTGTGTGGTGAGGATTTTACATCCTCT
>NW_015584307.1:0-269 GCF_001515605.1 Sinocyclocheilus anshuiensis | reverse complement strand
TGTGTAATTCAAGTTACTTTGTGTTCTGAAATATATGTACATATCTGTTGTGCAGCTTTTTCGGGGCAGTACTAAATCTAAAAAAAATAAATCCTATTTTAAGATTTTATCTAAAAAAACTGACTACATTTCTTATTACATTAATTTTTTTATTTCTAAAATGACTCCATAAAATGTATTTCAATAAATTAGGTTTGGACATTCATTTTAAAAAGGCTTAGTTATGCCACAGCTATGAACCATTATTTGCTAAAAAAAAAAAAAAAAGC
>NW_015584306.1:0-269 GCF_001515605.1 Sinocyclocheilus anshuiensis | reverse complement strand
GACAGGATAGAGAGGGAAGTGAGCAGGACAGGGAGGTGGAAGAGAAAAACTGTTAGGACTCGAAGATGTGTTCACAAGCCATCACACAGGCCACATGACAGGGATGGCAGGCCATCACTGGGGGCCTAAAAAAAGAGAGGCCTGCAGCTCTATTTATGGAGCAGAAATTCAGCTATGGACATGCACTGTCAGCTCATGATGGATCAGTGAGAGAGGCCTGGGACGGGTGGGCAGCAGGGTTATATTATTGCAGCACTGGGGTTTTAGGG
>NW_015584305.1:0-269 GCF_001515605.1 Sinocyclocheilus anshuiensis | reverse complement strand
TGTTCTGAACCCGAAAACTCAGAGTTTCCCATCTCAGGGTAAGTCGACTCAGAGTTGGTTGAACCTCGTTATTGAAACGGGCCCCTGGATAACTATCTTCCTGTAGACTTTAACCCTGCTCCAAAATGCCCTTTATTTTCAAAAAACCCTGAACACCTGGGGCCTGTTTCAGTAAGGAGGTTCAACCAACTCTGAGTTAAAAGTTGAACTCTGAGTTGACTTAGCCTGAGATGGGAAACTCTTGAGTTTTCGGGTTCAGAACAGCTGAA
>NW_015584304.1:0-269 GCF_001515605.1 Sinocyclocheilus anshuiensis | reverse complement strand
ATGACAGGGATCCTTGACCTGTAATCAAAAGAAGATACAGCAAAACGTGAGCAAAGTACTTGATGAGGGAAAAACACTGGTCATCAGTTGCAAAATATCAGTTTCAGAGGATATCATCATACAATGTGTGAGTTAAAGACCCCTAAAGTTCTCACTTCTACTGATATCTCACTCTATTGTGGCAAGGCTTGGATCAATGCTTGAAAGGAGTGAATGGGGCTTCACTTTTATACTTTTGATCCTTCACTGACCCTTCCATTATTTGGTGA
>NW_015584303.1:0-269 GCF_001515605.1 Sinocyclocheilus anshuiensis | reverse complement strand
TGAACAACGAATACATTTTAAAATCTTGCTAATTACTTATAAAGCTCTGAATGGTTTAGGTCCTCAATACATGAGCGAGCTCATATTGCATTATAGTCTTTCTCGTCTGCTGCGATCTCAAATCTCTGGGCATTTGATGATAGCTAGAATATCAAAATCAACTGCGGGCGGAAGATCCTTTTCCTGTTTAGTGCCCAAACTTTGGAACAATCTACCTAGTGTTATTTAGGAGGCAGACACACTCTGTCAGTTTAAATCTAGATTAAAGA
>NW_015584302.1:0-269 GCF_001515605.1 Sinocyclocheilus anshuiensis | reverse complement strand
CATAATACATATTTACCTGACTTTATTCTGACATACTCTGAGATTTTTTACTTTAGAAGATTACGTTAAATCCATAACACCGCAAATCTACGCTCAGGTTAGTAACGGACTAAAACTATGTTTTAGAGCTCAGACTAACACACTGGCATTAGTCATGTATACTTAGACTGTAGAAGCTAATAATGGGTTTTTCTGTTCAGAACAACAGTGTTGTTGACCAATCTAAATAGGGTGAGCCTCAACCTCTGATTACTGTAATATTATTCTAA
>NW_015584301.1:0-269 GCF_001515605.1 Sinocyclocheilus anshuiensis | reverse complement strand
TCTGATTACAGCGATGTGGATGTTTGCACGAGCTCTGCAGTTCAGCTCTCCAGTAAAGTCCAGTCACGTCAAGTTTATTTGTATAGTACTTTATGCAATAGCAATAGATAGTCTTAAACCAAGCAGCTTTACAGTATTATGAAAAACCAGAGTCAGTGTCGCTTTCAATTAGAATTACAACTTGATGTTCTGTTATAAAGCAGCTCTCCAGTGTGGAGCTTGCTAATGATAAAATATTTTTATTAGTGGGGGAAAAAACATTTCATTAA
>NW_015584300.1:0-265 GCF_001515605.1 Sinocyclocheilus anshuiensis | reverse complement strand
GTGTGTGTGTGTGTGTGTGTGTGTGTGTGTGAGTGTGTGTGTGATTGTGTTTTATTTACACTATATAGCTAATCTCAACCACCTGAATGATAGTATAGTTGCAAAATGTAAAGTAAAACCTCCTATAATAGGAATAAAGTATAAAAATAAGAATAAATATAAAACTGAATAAAGGCCTCCTATAGCAAATCGATGCGTTTTTGTAAGAAAAAAATCCATGTTTAAAATGTTATAAACCGTAATCTCTAGCTTCCGCTAACTGTCG
>NW_015584299.1:0-269 GCF_001515605.1 Sinocyclocheilus anshuiensis | reverse complement strand
CACTGTTCCCAATTCCTTTCATAAGCAGTATCTTTCGGATTACCTCATTCATCCTCTTTCCGACTTACTAGAGGTAGAAGGCGCAAATGGTCTTTCTGTGCCGTACCTTGGGTATGTGCACTTGAACATAACTTTTCCGGCAGAATTCGTTGGTGTCAAAACTGAAGTGGCCACCATTGCTTTAATCGTGCCAGACATTAAGTCACACACACAGCCTTTAGTTCTTGTTGGAACAAATACTCTAGATGCCCTGTATGAAGAACATTTAA
>NW_015584298.1:0-269 GCF_001515605.1 Sinocyclocheilus anshuiensis | reverse complement strand
TTATTGATTTCCTCTTTTTTCTTCTTTTGTTCTTGACGAACAGACGTCACAGCAGCTGGGTTATTAGGTTGTTATGCCTGTTTTTTTCTTTAAGAGCTGCCGCTGCTGCACATGACGTGGATCTGACACGCATTGTATTTTCTCACAATTCTCTTTACCGTTTCTGACTCACTTCAGGGTCCTCATTTATAACCATTGCGTATGCACAAAACCTGCCCTGAAAGAGGCGTATGCCACTTCCTACGCAAAAGGTGGGATTTATAAAAAAC
>NW_015584297.1:0-269 GCF_001515605.1 Sinocyclocheilus anshuiensis | reverse complement strand
GACCAGCAGCTGTTTAGTTACCCACATTCTTCAAAGTAGTCTATCGTCTTTTGTGTTCAACAGAAGAAAGAACTTTATGCAGTTTTAGAACAACCTGAGTAAATTATGACAGAATTTTCATTTTTGGGTGAACCATACCATTAAAGTGACAGACACATTCATGCTTCTAAAGGTATTGGCCTATTGTTTTATTAAAATTTAGATAGTCTGTTAATATAATATTACATACATTATCAGAGCTTGGTAGACATAATTATTATATTCTTAGA
>NW_015584296.1:0-269 GCF_001515605.1 Sinocyclocheilus anshuiensis | reverse complement strand
GCTGGAGGTCTTCTTCTGCTGCACCTACAGGACCTCACAGAGACATTCCAGCAACAAAACCAAGGTTTGTCTAACGTCTTTTAGAGATGTAGAGTTCTGCTTTTTCCGTTTTAATTTTTGAAGAAAGTGTTCACACTATTAAAATGTCTTGCCTGGTTGTCAAAATATGTGCTTCATGTGATAGCCTCAAAATTAAGTGCTTTTATTCAAGTAAAAAATAGTATTTAAAGGGTTAGTTCACCCAAAAATGAAAATTACCCCATAAATTA
>NW_015584295.1:0-269 GCF_001515605.1 Sinocyclocheilus anshuiensis | reverse complement strand
TATCTATCTGTCTGTCTGTCTGTCTGTCTATCTATCTATCATTCTATAAACTTTGCTTTTCCTGATAAAAATTGCAATTCTATGAATTCCATTCTAATTCTGCTTCCTTACATTTTATTTGCAATTCTCCATCCTGTTTGCTGCTTGCATATGTCAAAAATTAGGAGGAATATGTTTTCCAAGGATTTTCACGAATTAATTTGTTTGAGAAAAACATGAAAATATACAGTTCCCCTTCAGGAACTCGAGCTGCGTCGAGATTCGCTTTG
>NW_015584294.1:0-269 GCF_001515605.1 Sinocyclocheilus anshuiensis | reverse complement strand
TGTGGGCAAGCTTTACTCATAACATTGCATAAACCAACTTTCTCTTACAGAGAAATAAGGATTTCTGCATATGTCGGCTTGAATGCTTTTCATTTGCTTAGTTGCACAAAAATAGTGTTTACTGTTCACAGACGCAAAAAACTAACCTTTTCAGCATGTGTGGGCTTGTATTCTCTTAAATTGCGTAGTTGCAAAAACATAGATTTACTGTTCACAGAAGCACGAAACTAAGCTTCTTGTGCATAGAAGCTCTAACATAACTTAATGAT
>NW_015584293.1:0-269 GCF_001515605.1 Sinocyclocheilus anshuiensis | reverse complement strand
GTGCGACCGCACCAGTTGCACCCCCCTAAGGACGGCCCTGAATGTATTACTTTACTAATTACTTGAAGAAAGTAATCTGATTACGTAACTCACGTTCCTTGTAACGCATTACTCCCAACACTGCATTTTACACATTTTACCCTATTTAAATCAAACACACAGAATTCCAATGATCCAGACCAAAAACAAAAAATGCCATAGAGTCTATCTTGGCCTGCTTTTTACATTCTCATAGATTTATTTTAAGAATGCAGGGGTGGAAAGAGGGA
>NW_015584292.1:0-269 GCF_001515605.1 Sinocyclocheilus anshuiensis | reverse complement strand
TAAAATTTGCTTGCTTGTGTAAATATGAACAAATGATAAACTTATACTCCATTATGGTTAAATTTTGCAATGAATCCGCGGATCACATCCGTGCCGAACCATGGGGCTTGGTCCGTATGGATCACGGATCAACTACGATACGTTTAACCACTACTGTTAACAAACGTTGGTTTTCACGAGACTCACGCATGCGCAATGCCGACATCTTACGTCATCCAACCCGAAGCTGCTTCTGTGTACAACTGTTGGCGCAAGCTAGATTAAAGTGA
>NW_015584291.1:0-269 GCF_001515605.1 Sinocyclocheilus anshuiensis | reverse complement strand
GTCCCACTTGCAATTTATTGTATAGGAACGCTTTAAGTGGTAAGTGGACAATCATCCCACTAAACTACTATTGCTATCCCATTCATTAAATGGCAAATGGACACTTGTCCCACTTTATTGTATGGGAACGCTTTAAGTGGTTAGTGGACAATCATTCCATTAAACTATTATAGTGATCCCATTCATTAAATGACAAATGGACACATGTCCCACTTGCAATTCATTGTATAGGAACGCTTTAAGTGGTTAGTGGACAATCATCCCACTAA
>NW_015584290.1:0-269 GCF_001515605.1 Sinocyclocheilus anshuiensis | reverse complement strand
GCTGCTCTCTTTAAGGCGTGAGTGTGCTCGTTATACCATGGTGTCTGACTGTTTTCTTTAATCTTCTTTAAGCATAAAGGAGCAACCGTATCTAAAGTACTAGAAAAGAGAGAGTCAATAGATTTTGTTACACCATTAAGTTTTTTCTGAGCTATTGTATATGCTGAGGAATTGAGACAAGTCGGGAAGATTATTTACAAAACAGTCTTTTGTGGTAGAAGTGGTGGTTCTACCATATTTGTAACAAGGAGTTGAATTTGCAGCTTTAG
>NW_015584289.1:0-269 GCF_001515605.1 Sinocyclocheilus anshuiensis | reverse complement strand
TATGTGCTTCTCTCTCAGTGCGGGAGACCAAACTCCTCTCACTGTTCTGCCCTCGAACACCGCCCCGCAGCCCGTGAGAGATGCATCTGTCGTCACCACTTTCCTTAACATAACAGGACCCAGTAGGCATCCTGTCCTGAGAAAAGGCGGGGCTCTCCAATGACAAAGAGCGTTCATGCATTCTGGTGAGACACGCACGCTGCGGCTGAGACGGCTCTTGGGGCGAATGCCCTGTGACGCTGTCCAGATCTGAAAATCCCTCATTCGCA
>NW_015584288.1:0-269 GCF_001515605.1 Sinocyclocheilus anshuiensis | reverse complement strand
TTCTGTTACAGTTGTAATCTACACATTCCTAAATTCTCTGTCACCGCTCAAAATCACATCTAAAACTAATAAACTATCTTTAACCTACGGCTTAAACACACAAACACACACACACACACAGACACACACACACACACACCCGTTTGCTTAGCTATCTAAATAGGGACATTACACAGACTCCTGTTGTTGTTCTTTTATCTACAGATAATTATACATTTTACAACCTAACCCATCGCAGAAAACGTTACATCTTACAAAATAAATAAATA
>NW_015584287.1:0-269 GCF_001515605.1 Sinocyclocheilus anshuiensis | reverse complement strand
TTCTTTAATTGAAAAATATGCATTTTCATTCATTCATAGGTTATATGGTTGCAATAATAGCCATTTTAGTTCGTTTCATAGACAAGACATTTCATAGACATTCAGTTGTTATGCTTTCAAATTTCTTCCCATTTGTATGTATGTAATTTCACAGTATTTTAACCTCCTAAATTACTACACTCCTTGTGCAGTCACAATTTTATAATGGTACAATTTACTCAGGACGATGACTTTTTTTTTTGTATGACATTAAAATTATTTTTAGAATA
>NW_015584286.1:0-269 GCF_001515605.1 Sinocyclocheilus anshuiensis | reverse complement strand
GTCTCTGTTTCCATCTACTGCATGTTCAGCATCTCCCTGTGGGTGGCCTAAGGAGGACTGCACCACCCTGGAATTAAGAGCAATATTGCCTGTACAGTCAATAAAAAAATAAATAATTATAAGACAGCCTCAAAGCAATACAATCAAATCAATCAATCACAAGATTTCAATTACCATATAATTTTAATAATTTAATCTGATTGATATGTAATATGAAGACACAACGATTACAGATTTTTAAATCCAGGCATTTTTACTATTATTATTCT
>NW_015584285.1:0-269 GCF_001515605.1 Sinocyclocheilus anshuiensis | reverse complement strand
TTTGAACTTTCTATTCATCAAAGAATCCTGAAAAAAAAGTATCACTGTTTCGACAAAAATATTAGGTAAAGTTTTCAACATCGATAATAAGAACCATTATTAATAATTGAGGACCCATTAAAATTAATAATAATTAAGCACCAACTTTTGACTGGTAGTGTATGTGAAGAGTTTGCAAAAACCGATAACTCGTTTGCAAAAACCGATAACATCATTTTTATTTGTATTTTTTTCAGAAATCACGTTTTTTTTATTGCGCATTCCAAGTA
>NW_015584284.1:0-269 GCF_001515605.1 Sinocyclocheilus anshuiensis | reverse complement strand
GCCACAGAGGCCATGGGCCAGACGGGGAGCCCAAGCTGTGCCTCTGAAAGGGCCTGAGCCCGGCTGGTGTGGCGGCTTAAACATACTCCAAATTCAAACCCCTGGAAAAAGAGAGGGAGAAAGAGAGAATGAAGGCTGAAGAGAGAGAGAGAGACAAAAAAGCGGGCAAGAAAAAGAAGGCGACTGTTGTTTGATATCCCACATTAGCTGGTGGTTTCTGCGGCTGGTGCGCGGGCGTAAATGTGGCTGGGGTGGCTGCCGCACAGATA
>NW_015584283.1:0-269 GCF_001515605.1 Sinocyclocheilus anshuiensis | reverse complement strand
GAAGAAAATTCAAGTTCATATGGTTTAACAAAGTATCAATTATATATCTTATTAGAGCCAAGTAAAGACTTTATTTTGAACGTAAAACTTTTTCTTATTTGTGAAGGAACTTTACATGTGTGGTGAGACTGTTTACAACCAGTAAAAAGTGCTTTTGTTTTTAATATGACATATTGTTTAGACATAACTGAATAATGTTCAGATTTCAATTTGCCTAGAGACTCAATATGTAATAAAATGTCTCTCTCGTAATTGGATGGTTTTGGATA
>NW_015584282.1:0-269 GCF_001515605.1 Sinocyclocheilus anshuiensis | reverse complement strand
ATTGTTTAGTTATTCAAATATTCGAGCATCAACAATTATGGAATCACACATTAATATTTGTGTATAATTGCTTATAAATAAAATTATAGGTCCATCCTAGTTACTGTATATTCACTATATCCCCGATATCAATATTGAGAAGATAAAGATGTGTTATTATATGCAGTTTTATAAAGTGTTATGTTCCATTAATAAGCAAACCTTCTCAGTTTTGAAATGGCTGCGAATTATATCACTAAGTAAATTATGTGCATAGCATCCAAAGTATA
>NW_015584281.1:0-269 GCF_001515605.1 Sinocyclocheilus anshuiensis | reverse complement strand
TTAAATGTTCACCGGTTCCCGCCTCCTCCTTCCCGATCTACAAACTATGTTACACGGCCTTTTACACCAGGTTCACACATACTCAGTTTGCAGTGCGTATGCCGTCCATGTGTGGTACGAAAGTGGTGCAGAAGCACCCAATCCAAATCCAAAAATTGTTACTTAAAATGCTTTTTCAGCATTGTGATTTTTTTTTTTACACAGTACAGTAATACAGTCTTTTAATAGACGTGTTTAAACGCAATAAATATAAGAAACACATTATTCAA
>NW_015584280.1:0-267 GCF_001515605.1 Sinocyclocheilus anshuiensis | reverse complement strand
GATTAATACAATTTAATTTAACCATTAAAACAGAGTCTAAAAAATAAAAAAAACAAACAAAAAAAAAACACCCGGAATCCAGAAAAATTTAAATGGAATTTGGAAAAAAATAAAATAAAATGGAATTTAGGAAAAAATAAAACGGATTTCGTAGTGCCCTAAGTTTATTAACAGGTTCAAGTTTTAAACTCCAGAAGGGTTGATCTGTCATTGTCATCTTTATTGTATATTGTATTTTAGTGTGTGTGTGTGTGTGTGTGTGTGTGT
>NW_015584279.1:0-269 GCF_001515605.1 Sinocyclocheilus anshuiensis | reverse complement strand
AGAGCGCCGTTTGCTGATGTAATTGCAGGCAGGAAATTCAATAAGATATAGCAGCACCCCCTCGCTTAGTCCTCCACACAATTTGATGTCTTTGCTATAAAATCCATCGTAATGAAGTGGCAAGTCCAATAGAGTTAAAAAAGTCAAATATCTTCAAATTGGGCCTGGGCGCCAGGAGGTCGATGGAGCTTATTGTCTTTCGTGCCCAAGAGAAAGGTCCTCCTCCTTAGCTAGATACAGTGCTTGTGCCTGATGTGCGAGAGACAGTA
>NW_015584278.1:0-269 GCF_001515605.1 Sinocyclocheilus anshuiensis | reverse complement strand
TATCTAATTAGATTCATGCCATGATCATTATCCAAACTCATCTGAAGGGCAGCAGTCATGGATTTCTGCAGTATAGCATTCGACTAATCCTTCAGAAGCCACTAAATCCAATCCATTTTTCACTAGATGAAAACCTGATATTGCATGCTGGAGCATACAAATTACTGAATTAACAGTCCTGGAGATTCTGTGTTGATGCACACGAGTCCTTGAAGTTATGCTGGAGTTGCCAGGGAATGATACTTGAAATCATGAGGGTGGTTAATGTA
>NW_015584277.1:0-269 GCF_001515605.1 Sinocyclocheilus anshuiensis | reverse complement strand
TTGTCCAGGTATCCATTTGAGTTTAAGTAGTAGTTAAGCTGATTATAAATCTTGATAATCTTGCCTATAAAAGGAAGATTTGATATCGGTCTGTAGTTTCTCAATATGGTGTTATCAAGATTGCTCTTTTTCAGGAGGGGCATATGCCAGTGATTTACTTGCAATGCAGAGGGTTGTTTTGCCTTGTCCAAATACCTACACTTGCGATCTTTGCACTAGACCACTTGACAACTTATATGATGTATTTCCTGTATTTGGTATTTTTTTTA
>NW_015584276.1:0-269 GCF_001515605.1 Sinocyclocheilus anshuiensis | reverse complement strand
TTTGAATTTTGATCCGTTTAATGCATCGTGATGATATAAAAGTATTAATTTCTTTAAAAAAAACGTACACAACTTTTGTTCAGTAGTGTATAAAATCATCGCCTTGGAATTATAAGGGTCACATTTTTGTCAAAATTGAGTTATTCACTCAATTATTCTGTGATGACTTATTTACATTATGTGAAGTTTCTTTTGTAAGCTGTGTGCATTTTGGGCCTTTTTTAAGAAAACAAAAAGGGTTCTATCTACAGAAGTCTATGGAACGCAAA
>NW_015584275.1:0-269 GCF_001515605.1 Sinocyclocheilus anshuiensis | reverse complement strand
TTAAAATCTAAATGTTCTATAAATAATATTTATAGCTATTATTTTTTTTCAGCTTTATTTTAATTAACAATTGTCACTTTTCATCAAGTTAATGTGCCATTTTGCCTAAATAAGCCTTGTTTTTGTTGTTGTTGTTGTTTTGTTTTGGTGTGTTTTGTTGTTAAAATTTGTTAAATGGTAGTGTACAAATATTGCAATTTTAAAAAATTTAACATATATCTAATTTGATCCAACCTGACACTTCTAAAAATACAGTTAAAATCAACATT
>NW_015584274.1:0-269 GCF_001515605.1 Sinocyclocheilus anshuiensis | reverse complement strand
ATATTGACATTGATAAATTATGTATATTAATAAATGTACAATACAGATGTTAATGTACAAAAAAAATAATGTATTCATAAACATTAATTCAATGTTAACGTCATTTTTTAAAAATCCTGAAATTGTATTATTTATGATAATAAATAACAATAAATAAATATTCTGTTGTTGCTTTATGGTCTTTTTAGGGTTAAATTACGTTTTATGCAGACATATTTTGGGTTACCGTGAACAGCAATCTATTGAAAATATCAGCAAAAGTATAAAGG
>NW_015584273.1:0-269 GCF_001515605.1 Sinocyclocheilus anshuiensis | reverse complement strand
ATCTCAAACGTAAGTATGGGATTTTTATGATAATAGCATGATTGACTTTGTTTGTCCACACAAATGTTACTTTCCAAGATGAATCCAGAGAGTGAATGAATACTACTGTGAAAATTAGCCATTACACACTCCATTATTCCAGCTCATTCTTTAACTCTTTATTCTGCGCTCACTGTTCATTTCTCTTTTCCCTCAGGTCTACTGTCATTTATTAACGGACCGAATGTCTTTGCGTGAGAATTTTATGCCAGGAATAGCTTGGCAAGCTT
>NW_015584272.1:0-269 GCF_001515605.1 Sinocyclocheilus anshuiensis | reverse complement strand
TGTCTGATTAATGGAGCCCAGGATGACATCCTCCAGGTACATGTCTACTGTGTCTTGATGTACCTTGACCACCTGATGTCAAATGAAATACAGACAAGAGATCTCAGATAGAAAAGGAAGATTGCAAAGATGCTGGTTGCAGTACAAAATTAATTCTTGCAGTTTGATTAGGGCACACATTTAAAAAAAATATAAGCTGAGTTTTGATTGCCTCGTGACATTGAAGAATTCTATGGCAATGTGCTTTACCAAAGAAAATAAACCATTTA
>NW_015584271.1:0-269 GCF_001515605.1 Sinocyclocheilus anshuiensis | reverse complement strand
TGACTAACGTGACCTGCCAGAACTAACGCTACGCTAGATTTATTTGTATGGCTGAATAGCCAAACATGCTAATCAAAAACGTGTCAACACTTTTGGCCATGAAGAGTGTATCTGTCTCAGCTAGTGGCCTACAGTTGGGTTGTACTGCTTTCTGTCTGCGCGGTCTATGTGTTGACTCTTATGTGTGTGTGTTCCAGCTTTCGTCAGCGCTGCTGTTTGATGCAGTACACACGGTGGTGGCAGCCGTGCAGGAGCTGAACCGTAGCCAG
>NW_015584270.1:0-269 GCF_001515605.1 Sinocyclocheilus anshuiensis | reverse complement strand
TATATAACCTTTTAGACCAGTCATGCAAACGTCATGGAAAAAAAAAACTTTTAAATAAATTGACTGTTATTATTGTTTATTTAAAAACATATAGCCCAAACAATATGGTTTGTATGGAAGCCCATTTCCGCCACTGAATAAAAAATTAAGGTTATTGCGACTTTTTATCTCACAATTTTAATATATTTTTTTCCACAGAATTGCGAGATATAAACTCACATTTATGACTTTTTTTTCTCAGAATTGCGTGATATAAACTCACAATTGCG
>NW_015584269.1:0-269 GCF_001515605.1 Sinocyclocheilus anshuiensis | reverse complement strand
TTTGTAGGCAGTGAGAAATCTATTCCACAGGGCTGTGCTGCTCAGAGACACACAGCTGCAGGGGATTAGTGACCCTGAACGAGTCCAGAAACCAGGAATGCATCAGCCCTCTCTTAAAGACACCACCGGAGAAGGAGGTTTACACTCATTCTAGACACTCAACACTCGCTGTCAAAGACACACACACTCAGGCCCCGTCCACACGGAGACCGTTTAGCTGTATGCGCATACATTTTGTATCGTATAGGCGTTTCGTCCACACGGATCCG
>NW_015584268.1:0-269 GCF_001515605.1 Sinocyclocheilus anshuiensis | reverse complement strand
GAGAAGTGGTATTGCAGTTAGTGTTGCCCATGGCTTTGAGGTCTGAAATACTTGCACTGTTGCACCAACAGCATGGACATCAGGGTATCGAGCGCACCCTGGAATTGGTTCGCCAGCGGTGTTACTGGCCGGGGGTGTCGGCTGATACTGCTCGTTGGGTTCAAGAATGCGAGCGGTGCCAGTTGGCCAAAGACGTTGCTCCTGTAGCTCGTAGCTATATGGGGCATTTGTTGGCCTCACGGCCAAATGAGATTGTAGCCCTTGATTTT
>NW_015584267.1:0-269 GCF_001515605.1 Sinocyclocheilus anshuiensis | reverse complement strand
GTACTGTTTATTTACCTCCAACTCTTTCTGCAGTACTGACAGTCCTTGTTGTCCATGTCTTCCAAGCCATTGTTTTTGCCATATTCTTTTTTGTCGTGGTTTCTTCTTTCTTTCGGATAAAACAACTGCACAGATCAATTGAAGGGCCAGTTCATCGTCCATGCTTGGAGATATGCCCTATAATCACTTTCTCGTGAGAATTTATGTAAGAAAACGTATTTTCACTGATGGTCGGGAATGCCTCTTCACTGAATGTTTTGTAGTGTGTG